>NC_140005.1:17735229-17744182 GCF_964263955.1 Coregonus lavaretus
GTAATTGCTTCCTACAAGAGCACAAACGTGTGCATTTCTAGACATCTTTGAAAAGAGTGTCAGGTAAAGAGCTTTTTTTTGTCTTAAAGGGGCAGTGTTGTATTTTGAGACAGGCTTGAATAAGCTAAAAGTAGCCAATAGGCAGAGGGTAGCATAATTTGCCTGATTCTCTGTAATAATGGTATGGGAATAATGATGCATTTTATTTTGTAAAGTGGTTTCTTGCATCAAATACAATAACATTTTCAGTTAAACAGGTTAATTTCAAGCCCTGCATATATTTTTCAAAAGTCTCATGGAATGTAGGCCTACATTGAACACCACACAGTCACTGCTACTGTAGGCTGAATGATAGAACAGCTATTTCCATGTTAAAATGTTATAGGACGCATTTTCTCCATTGTTTTTGATGGTAGGTCACTCTGGTAGGCCTACATTATGATCAAATAGCCACAGTAGCCAACTTGACCACTGTTAAAACCCAGACCTGAGATTTGCTCAGTGATGAAAGAAATTAGAAAAATATTGCCTATGAGGAAGACCTTTTCGTGTGGAAAGATTCAAATGACAACATATAAGAAAACAGTCAAAACAATGAATCATGCTTTGATGCAGGCCTCCTTGCTACCTATTACGTTCAGTACCGATTCCTGTAAAGATGCAACAGCCTTGTATTGACAAGCCCAGTTCAAATAGCGGACTTGACACCTGGCGACATACAGGCGGCTGTGTGTACACAGATCAACAGCAGAGAGAAAAACAGGTGCAACAGATCTATCCTCAAGATAAACAGAAGAGGTTAAACCTGACTGAAGTCTGTTTGGCCAATTAAACAACGGATGGCTCTTTGTCTGATTACAGTTGGGGGATGTCTCGTCTGCTATTCAAATCCCCACACTGTTGGATGAATTTTAACTATCACAATACCAGCCACTCTGCCCACTCAAGGAAAAGCCATCCATACTACATTACAGTGACTCCTAGTAAGGTCTCAGCTGGATCAATTGGTCCAATGCAATGTGTTTTTCATATTTTACAGCCCTGTCAGATTGACCCAGCGGTTGGATTTTACATTGAGGAGGCAACAGCAGATAGACTTTTCTTGCCCAGTGAGGCTTTTTATTTGAAAGTGAGGAATAATGCAGGCGAAACGTACAATATTTACGAAAGAAAAGAAACTGGACGTAGAACAAAATATCAAAACTGAACTGAATCAAAGAGCGCTCAAAATAAAACCCAGGCCTCAACACTGCCTGTTAACTCGGCAGCATGCCGACCTTACCCTGTCCTCGGCTCTAACCAGGAAATGACAGGATCTAAATAGGACTACCTATCATGCCTCTGACCAATGAGAACCTGACATGTCACAATGATCAATTAACATCACAAGACAAGCATTACAATACACCCATGTTCAGATCATAAACATAAATGTACATATACCAGCACACATCAATAACTGTGCTAACCCACATTATACAATAATAAAAGTGCTTCTCATAAACTGTTCCATAATCAATGTCTGGTCCTTCATATAGGCATGTCTTTAGATTAAGTGACGGATGACATTATGATAATCGTCACAAGCACTCTTAGCAGAAGTCTGTGTGTGGGAGAGGGGTGGGCCAGGGGGAAGGGGAGTAAACACCATATTGCCTATCAAAGAGGGCACAGAGAGGGGGCAGCTGCAGAGCTATGGCCCTGAGCCCTGGTCCCCAGAATGGCCTGTCAGCTGCAAAACCCCCCGATCCTGACACACACACACACAGCACTTTGGTTTCTTACATTCTTTCCAGTCTAAACTGCAGCCATATTAACCACACTCCAAATAGGAATACACTACATATAGTGTATGTAGAGCATGTGTGTGCAGACAGGGTGTGTTCTGTGGTCGGGAGCCATCTTTATGAATGGCACCTCATATATTTATGCCTGTGTGACAATCAATGTGTGTGTGTGTGGCGTGGTGTGCTGTTGCTATGGCAATATGTGTGTGTGGCGTGGTGAATGGCTCAGTGCTGCAGGAGATCCGGTTGCAGATACCAGAGCAGACTGTTAATCTGTCTGGCCTGCAGAGCAGAGAGACAGACAGGGGCTCCCAAGACAGACCACAGAAGCTGTTGTGCCAATCACGTCTACTGGATCACAGCAAGAGTAGTGTATGCATGCTGCTGTGACAGACTGTCCCCTTCACAACCACATACGCTGGCACATTCTGTACATTCATAGAAACAATTACATTCACATAGACCTACATTCAAACCCACCAACTCGGAACAGCCAAATCTTTCACAAAAAAACAAAATACTACAACTGTGCAGAATAATCTATTTAGACCATTAGCTGTGCTTTATTACATGAAAGTTCATTTTCAAGTATAACCCAACCAGTCAAGTTCATTTACTGTCGATTTATTTTCTCCCATTCCTATGTTGAGAATTCCCAGGGCAGACTTGACACAGTTTTGGCTTAACCCCTTAGATTAACTGGGTTCAGGCAGCACAGAGGTAACTCACTACATAGACCCAATGGAGGAGAGTATGAGAGGGACCAGCGAGTGCTGTGCTGCGGGCGGACTGAACCCAGCCCAACACAAACACAGACTCAGCCTCTGACTGGGCCAGCCACTGGTAATGGGATTAAAGAGAAACAAAAAAGATGGAAACCAAAGGCTAAGGTTTCTCCTTCCTGCATTACCCTCGCCGTGTTAAAAGGCATTTCCTGTGGAATGATTCCATCCTTCTACGGAATATCTCCACGGACGAGTAAATAAGGGTAGAGGGGAAGGCAAACTTGAGGTTTGGGTTACCAGGCCTGCTCTTGCTCAGACAGTGGCCGTTTTCCTTCCCATCTTTGAATCAATAACAAAGTGGTCTTCCCACCTCTGTTTTGGTAAAAAGCTGAGGGATGGGCCTGGATAAATGTTCCCACTCTCAAATTCATAGACAGACCGACGGATGCAAGAACTGGCCATCCATGATATCAAAAGGATAGCTTTAACCATGTTTTGAGGCTATACACGGTTTGTTTACATTTGATTGTTTACAAACATTTGAGTAAAACAAGCTTATATTTTGGGTTCTGATGGGGTATGACAGTTGAACTAAGCTCATGAGGCATTTATAAGTCATATTCTTCAAGAATCAAATGGGTATATACCATACATTTATAAGTCCAAAAATGTATGTAGCAACTAAGGATTCTAGCTTTAAACAACTCTGAGATTAACCTCTCCCTAACAGCCCATCTAAGGGCCTATTACAAAGCTTTGGGTAGACAGGCAAACTAACTTTCCTTACACCATTAATACCTATAGACATTGCTTGATTTGTTTTCAAAAGGTTTTCCTAATTTTCCAAATGCCTCCAAAATCCCTCTCCAAAAGCGCTGCCTTGAATTTGGAATTCTGGGTCAGGTCATGGTGGGGTCCAGCCTGGCGAGCCTGGTTGTCTAATTGGGACAGTTTGAACTAGTCTGCCACTTCAAACAGCCTGTGTGTGTATGGGACCCAAGACCCATCCCCTCTAATGGGACTAACAGAGGATCCCGCTGGGGAAAGAGTGGGAACCGGTAAATGCTGGCTTTTGGGCAGTATTATAATTTTTTTGCCAATAAATAAAATTGTTGCCGGCCAAATTGTCCGGGAGAAAGAAAATATCCATAGCAAAATAATGCTTTTTATTCATTGATGGAAATACCAGTCGATGTACTCCAACTTCAAAGGCAAATATAGGCTATTTCATAGGCTAATAAATCCTCAAGCTGCTTGGAAATTAGTGTCGGGTGTGGTTTCTATTTTTACTCACGCAAAAGATGGAAGGTCCTCATAAGGGACTTCAGCTAAGTGTACCCCGACTGGGCTAAATTGGCGGATTGTGTTGAACATTCCCGTTTTCAGTGTGACCGCCGAGAGGTGATTCTTTCTCCAAAACAGAGTAAAGACAGCCTCAAGACCGCGCTGATGTGCATCAAACTGCTCCAAGTAGTTGGACAGTTTTGACTTCCCAATAGCAGCAGCTCACTTTGAGCAGGCCAAGGTCCGCCGCAAACACAAATAAATTAGAGGCAAATTATTGTGTTCGTCAGGCCCGTTTCTAGCAGTTCTGCTGCCGCCCTAGGGAAGATCAACATATGCCGCCCGTGTCATGTATAGTATAAAGATTTGGAATGGATTGATATACTAGAGTAGAGTAATGATGTGTATCATGCACAATTGGTTCATTTCAGTTGAGCTTATTCCGTAGCACTTGGAAACGAAACATCGTTGCCAACTATTCACATCGGATTGTTACAAAGTTGCAATCACGAGGCAGCCAACTGCCTATAGTAGGAAACAGAGTTGTTATCAATAAGCCACGTACATCACACAACACGAGATACGACTCCACAATAGTTCAAATGACAATAAACATAACATTTATTAACATCATCCAGCAGAACTGTAAAAAAGAGTGAGATATAATTTGAGCTTTGGAAACAAGTGCTTTCATAAATGTTTCACAGGAGCATTGTAAAATAAGCTTTCTCTCAATGAACCAGCCTTAACAAATGTTGTTTGTTTACATACATTTGATTTTCCAACATCAGTTTGACAATTTCTTCATTTTGTGGCCGCCTAGAGTGTCCTCTTTCCACTAGTGTGGGGCTGAATCGCAGCTGGAATGGGGAGTGGGACGGGCCGGCCCGGTCACGGCTAGGACGGCTCCAGCAATTGTCAAATTAATGTCAAAAGTTGAATATTTTGGCATTTTAGCTAACCCTAACCACTTTTCTAACCGTAACCTAATTCTGTTAACCGGTTATGTTAATTATCCTAACCTGCTATGAAAAGTCAAATCTGATGTTAATTTGACAAATGCTGGTTCCATTCTAGCCATGACCGGCCGGCCCTGGTGTTCACAGACAGCCATGTTTTGTTATTTATTAGGCGTAATTAAAATGTTCATGCCAAGGCTAAATTAGAGAGGCCTGTATTTGAAAACAGCTGTGTTTTGTTATTTATTAATAAGAAATGTTCATACAAATAGCCTATAGGACAGGTCATTCGCAAATTATATTTTAAAAATATTAGATTTTGATGTTGTGTTTTATTACAGTGTAGGTGACTTGTTCTTCTAGGCTAAATGTTTTTATTTTATTATTATATTCATTTATGATTTAAGCTTTTCAATAAAATACTAACTTCTATTCTGTTAAAATGAATTACAATAATCTAAATGTAATTTTGAGCACCGTGGGTGGACGCCCTAATGCATTACGCACCCAATGCATATGAATGTCCGGTAAATTTCTCAAATGTCTGGTTAATTAAAATCTTGCCGGTCACGTTGTCACAGAAACCCTGGTGGGAACATGGGTCCCCCCAGTCAGACTCCATTATTCCCATAGGAACCACACGCAGCACTATCCCTATAGGCATACAAGTCATAGTGGATTTCTCCCATAGGAACCACACGCAGCACTATCCCTATAGGCATACAAGTCATAGTGGATTTCTCCCATAGGAACCACACGCAGCACTATCCCTATAGGCATACAAGTCATAGTGGATTTCTCCCATAGGAACCACACGCAGCACTATCCCTATAGGCATACAAGTCATAGTGGATTTCTCCCATAGGAACCACACGCAGCACTATCCCTATAGGCATACAAGTCATAGTGGATTTCTCCCATAGGAACCACACGCAGCACTATCCCTATAGGCATACAAGTCATAGTGGATTTCTCCCATAGGAACCACACGCAGCACTATCCCTATAGGCATACAAGTCATAGTGGATTTCTCCCATAGGAACCACACGCAGCACTATCCCTATAGGCATACAAGTCATAGTGGATTTCTCCCATAGGAGCCACACTGCATTTGTTCCCAGAGGCTTCAGGGACTCAAGGGGACCATGTTCTCTCTGGCCTGTACCCTTGCCACATCCAGAAGAAAAGATGCCCCTTTTCACAGAGGCCTGAGAACTTTTATAGAGCGTAGATCAATGGCTACAGGGTGTGTGTGTGTGCGTGCGCAACTATCAATTTCCATTAAGGACATAAAAACAAGTGAGTGAGGATGGGTGTCACATTATTGTGAATTGATGAAGGAGATGGGAGTGGGGGTGTCTTTTCAGAGTATGTGAAAGCGCTTCAAAGGGGTAACCAGGCTCAAACGCTTTAGAAACGTTTTACTGCCATCCTGAAAACAGCACTTAACACACACACTTAAATGCAAAAGCTGAGATGAAGTGAGAAGCAACATGCATAAACAGACAAATTCTGTCTCACTAACCCACTTAGGCCTCCTGTAGCTCAGTTAGTAGAGCATGGCGCTTGCAACGCCAGGGTTGTGGGTTCGATTCCCACGGGGGTCCAGTATGTAAAATGTAACCCAGGTTTCTCCTAATTTGAACATCAGTAAAAAGTGAAGTTTATGATCTGAGTGTGTATGTATTAGTGCCAACAATCCAATTGACTCATTACACGAGAGGCCAAACATATGGTTAAAGCCAAGTGTGTTTTCAATGTAACATAATAGGAAGTTCCGTTTCAAAGCACTTCGACTGAGTGATCTATTTTCACAATATGGGGGTTGATTAGCAAAGCTCGACCTGATATCCACAGTCTGTCATTATCCCACCCACTCTGGAGCAGGGGGCTGGATGGACGGGCACCTGCTGTTACTGTGGGGGTCCTGCTGTCACCCACTACATCCATTGATTGGAACCTGGAGCTATATACAACAGGTTATCAACAAAACAGCTTCAGTCCAGAGGTGACAGGAGTTGACAAACAGACAGGCATGATTCTGGACAGCTGGGAAAGAGCCAAGAGGCTTAGGCACAGTTTGGATTCCACCGAAGGTCCCGTGTGGCTCAGTTAGTAGAGCACGGCACTCGCAATGCCAGGGTTGTGGGTTCGATTCCCACGGGGGGACCAGTACGAATATGTATACACTCACTACTCTAAGTCGATCTGGATAAGAGCTGCTAAATGACTCAAATGTAAATGTAAGGCAATGGAACTGCAGCCTACTTAAAGGGATACTTTGAGATTTTGTCAATAAGGGCCTTTATCTACTTCCCCAGAGTCAGATGAACTCGGACACCATTTTTATGTCTCTGCATGCAGTTTGAAGGAAGTTGCTAACTAGCGCTAGCACAATTGATAACTAGCGTTAGTGCATTCGCTCACGAAACTACCTCTAACGTCCTTTATACTGGACACAGAGACATAAACTTGTTATCCACGAGTTCATCTGACTCTGCGGAAGTAAATATAGGGCCTCATCGCCATAATCTCGAAGTATCCCTTTAAGGCTATAAGCACAGGTTTTTGGCAATGTAAACAGTGACTCTTTCCTTTTGGCCGCTAACTGCCTGGCTAGTCCTGTGATAATCTTAACATTCCCGGTTCACATCCGTACAGAAGCACTAAAAACAGCAGGTTTCCTTTCAGGAGCCAGAACATGACAGTCCAGGGAGAATCTAGGAATAATCAGGAGAGTCAGACATTGGAAATGTTGTAGAAGAAAAAGAAAAGCTGCAAAGTGCCCCAAAGCATGTAGACTTGCTAGTATACTACTGCAACACATTTGGAAGCAGATATCATGTGTAAGGTTATTTACTCTACAATGAGAGCAAGCAGGAAATCCAAATACCTTAGAGTGTGTGTTCTATTACAGAAGAACAACATGTTTTTATGCAATTAGATAAGAAAAAGGACAAGACCTGGCTTATCTGAAGCAGACCTGCAGACCTTGATCAGATCACCGGTAAATCCTACATAATTGATTATGTGCTGCAGATTTAGGATGACATGCACATCTGTTCCTTACAACAGTATATAAACACACTGGTGCATATTCACTTGCATGCATACACAACCCTCCTCCTCTCACTCCTCTCACACCTCCCAACGCCAGGCTCACATCCACCGCCAGGCTCACATCCGCCACCAGGCCCAGTGATACTCAGGCAGGCTTAGCTTGGGTTCTCAGGGGTTTGATTACATGAGAGAGAACAGTCTTTCACCTCCAACAGAAATTAAGAGCCTGCCCTCCTCCTCTCCCCCCTGCCTCACCTCACTGTTTTCCCAGTGGGGGTTCTGGCCATCTGCCCCTCCTTGTCTCCTCCCATCGCCTCCCTGGTCCTACCCTGCCTGGGCTGGACAGTGGGAAAGCTGCTGGGCGTACAATAGCAGTGCCACTGTAACTCTCCTTCTTTTTCTTTAGCCCAGCAAACCTGTGGGGAATCGGAGGAATTCAGCCATTGTTCTCAGGAGGCGTTCCATTGTGGGAATTCCAGCATTCCAGCACAATGGCTCTGGGCAGCCTAGGCTGTAATTAGAAAAACCCTCAGAGAGACTGCTAAGCCTTCCTCTGATGCATGACTTTATTTCACAGGAGCAAAACAAAGCCCATACACAAGACAGTGGCTAGTGTGAAAGGGACAGTTGTGCAACAACAGTACCATCCCCACTGAGAATCTAACCCCAACTGTGCACATTGAGCATCTATAAGCTATGGACCTTTACCCCCCCCAGGGCTATGAGAAACATTTGTGGGGAGGACTTTGTCCAAGAGTACATTTTCACATCATGGCCCATGCTGTTTGCTGTCTGTATGCTTTGAAGTTACCATCACCAAGAGCAAATTTGTGACCTCATCAGCTGATAATAATAATTGGTCATTTAGCAGACGCTCTTATCCAGAGCGACTTACAGGAGCAATTAGGGTTAAGTGCCTTGCTCAAGGGCACATCGACAGATTTTTCACCTAGTGGGCTCGGGGATTAGAACCAGCGACCTTTCGGTTACTGGCACAACGCTCTTAACCACTAAGCTACCTGCCGCCCCTGATCCGTTGATGTGTTTCTGTAGGCTATTTGTGTAGGGTCCTAAGTTTAACAAAGTGTATTTTTGCCTGGCATGGCCAATCTTGAACAAAGATTACACTTTTAACCTG
>NC_140005.1:18463728-18572238 GCF_964263955.1 Coregonus lavaretus
AGAGAGAGAGAGAGAGAGAGAGAGAGATAGAGAGAGAGAGAGAGAGAGAGAGAGAGAGAGAGAGAGAGAGATAGATAGAGATAGAGAGAGAGAGAGAGAGAGAGAGATAGAGATAGAGAGAGAGAGAGAGAGGCTTCAGGCTCTCAAATTTAAAAAAGCCTGCGGACCTGATGGCATCCTAAATGAAATGCTCAAACTCATTAGTGCAAAATTTCAATTGGCTATATTAAAATTGTTTAATTTGATCCTGAGTGTAGGTTATTTCCCTGACATCTGGAATCAAGGACTCATAACCCCAATCTTTAAGAATGGAGACAAATTTGACCCTAACAATTACAGAGGCATTTGTGTGAACAGTAACCTGGGGAAGGTTTTCTGTAGTATCATCAATGTAAGAGTTCTAAACTTCCTTAATAAGCACAATGTCTTGAGTAAAAGCCAAATTGGATTTATACCAAAACATCGCACAACTGATCATATTTACACCTTACACACCCTGATAGATAAACATGTCCACCAAAATAATACCAAAATATACACTTGCTTTATCGACTTCCAAAAAGCATTTGATTCTATTTGGCATACAGGACTGTTCTACAAAGTTATTGAAAGTGGTGTAGGGGGTAAAACATATGACATAATTAAATCAATGTATACTGGCAATACGTGCAGCATTAAAATTGGTAAGAAAAGGACAGAATTCTTTAACCAGGGGCGGGGCCTTCGTCAGGGTTGCAATCTGAGCCCTGCACTCTTCAATATTTACATTAACGAATTGGCCACTATTCTAGAAAAATCCTCAGCCCCTGGTGTTAGTCTCCACAATTCAGAAGTTAAATGCCTACTCTTCGCAGATGACCTATGCCTGCTGTCACCCACAGCACCTGGCCTACAGCAGAGCCTGGACCTGCTAGAGCAGTACTGCCAGACCTGGGCCCTGGCAGTAAACCCCAAAAAGACTAAAATAATGATTTTCCAGAGAAGATCCAGATCTCAGGGAATTAGACCAAAGTTCTCAATTGGTACAAAATATATAGAGTACTGTACACACTACAATTACTTAGGTTTAAAAATAAGCTCAACTGGACACCTTAATGAGGCAGTGAATGAACTGAGAGAGAAAGCACGCAGGGCATTCTACGCCATTAAAAAGCAAATTCAAATTGAAATACCTATTAAAATTTGGCTAAAACTAATTGAATATGTCATTGAACCAATTGCACTTTATGGCAGCGAGGTGTGGGGTCCACTTGCAAAACAAGATTTCATCAAATGGGACAAACACCCCATTGAAACCCTACATGCAGAGTTCTGTAAGATTCTCCTACGTGTCCAGAGGAAAACTACAAACAATGCATGCAGGGCAGAATTAGGCCAATATCCACTAATAATAAAAACTCAAAAAAGAGCAATTAAGTTTTGGAAACATCTAAAATACAGTGACCCCCTCTCATATCATTACCAAGCCCTGCAATGCCAAGAGCTGAGCAAAGAAAAGAGTCCCCTCATCCAGCTGGTCCTGGGGCTGAGTTCACAAACCTGTTCTACTAACACACTGAAGCCTCAGGACCAGAACATCCAATCAATCAGAATAAACCAAATTACAACACAGTCAAAACAAAACTACATTGCTTATTGGGAAACACAAGCACAAACACAAAGCAAAATGCAGTGCTATCTGGCCCTAAATCGACAGTACACTATGGCTAAATATTTGACCATGGTTACTGATCAAAACCTTAGAAAAACCTTGACAAAGTACAGGCTCAGTGAGCACAGCCTTGCCATTGAGAAGGGTAGACACAGGAAAACCTGGCTCCCTGTAGAGGAAAGGCTGTGCAACCACTGCACAACAGCAGAACCTGAGACGGAGCTGCATTTCCTGACAAAATGTCAAAAATATAAAACAATTAGAGAGTGTCATTTCCCCAAATTTGAAATCCTTATTCAAGGTTTTAAAGACCTCTCTGATGAGGATAGGCTACCCATCCTGTTGGGGGAGGACGCAGAGAGCTGTGGGTTGGCAGCGCACTACATTGCTGCCTGCCATAAGTTGAGGGACAGTGTCTGACAGACCAATAAACCTGCACATGTCCTCAACTGTATGATTATTGTTATTGTTGAATGTATGGTTATATTGACCGTTGGTTATTGTTGTTACTGTTGTCCCGTTGACAATTTTTGATTCTCATTTTTATTTATTTTTTATATTGTAAATATCCAAAGTAAGCTTTGGCAATATGTACATTGTTACGTCATGCCAATAAAGCGAATTGAATTGAATTGAATTGAATTGAGAGAGAGAGAGAGAGAGAGAGAGAGAGATAGAGATAGAGATAGAGATAGAGATAGAGATAGAGATAGAGATAGAGATAGAGAGACCTAATCTGTCAGGTGGAAATTTGAAGGCCCTGTTAAAACTGAGAGCTATTGACGAGTCCTGGAAGGCAGGAGCACCCAATCCAGTTCTCCTGTGAACTTTGGGGTCGGACTGTCTCCTGCTACTCACTGGAGAATATGACGACACTCAGGTCACCTCTGTCAACTCACTTCACTATACTCAACTACTTAGTAAGTAAACTAGTTAAAAGTAGAGATGCAGGACTGTAAAAGTACACTTTTACTACATTTGAGTGTCTATTACAGGTGATATCCTTTATTTGTTAACAAAGTGGAAAAACTATGTGTATGAATAAATGTAAAGTTGAGAAGTTTTACTTAAGTTCAGTATTGAATGAATAAATTCCACCATAAAGTCATACAGAGTAGAAAGAAAAGAATAGGGCGAGCGGGTAACGTTACTCTTCTATTTTGGAAGTGTTGAATTGTGGAATTAGTGAAGCTGCAGTGTTGTTGTGCTGCTCTGCTGTCTCCTTCCCTTCCCTGTCTTGTTCCCTGGCTGTTTTTGTCATGCAGAAGGAAGAGGAGGGTATTAAAGGCAGATTTCTGTATTACTTTAAATGTGGCACCCAAGATTAGAGCGCTTGCCAAACACTGTGGAAATACTTAATTGATTTCCTTTGGCCTGTTTACCTCTCTACTGTAGCCTGGTAGAGCAGAGCAGCACAACAGCAGCAGAAGCAGCTCTGGCCTC
This sequence comes from Coregonus lavaretus, assembly GCF_964263955.1. Lineage (NCBI taxonomy): Eukaryota > Metazoa > Chordata > Actinopteri > Salmoniformes > Salmonidae > Coregonus > Coregonus lavaretus. The sequence continues at coordinate 18,466,823 of NC_140005.1, forward strand.
TCTGCCGTCAACAGGCCTGCCAAGTACATCATTAGTATTCCCGGCAGTGGCATTTGCCAGCCTGAGCGTTGCCGTGGTGACGCTGCCCACACAAGTGATGATAAATGGTGCTTTCAGCTCTACTCCCTCCCATAAAGAAGAGCAGGGAGCTGAGGAGTCCCTGGCCAGGTCCCAGCACCTAAACTTCAGCACCCAGGCTCCAGAACCCAGGCATCAGGACCCAGCACCCAGGCTTCAGGCACTGTTGTCTAGGTGCTGCTGGGTGCGGCAGCCTGACTTTTTTGGGTAGGGTTTAGGGAGTACACATTTGTGGATGTGAAAATCTTGGTGTTAAGGTAAAACGTGTTGTGAGTGTTACATCACTGGGACTGAACTCCCTGCCATCCAGGAACTCTATACCAGGCGGTGTCAGAGAAAGGCCCTAAAAATTGTCAAAGACTCCAGCCACCCAAGTCATACTGTTCTCTCTGCTACTACACGGCAAGCGGTACCGATGCACCAAGTCTGGAACCAACAGGACCCTGAACAGCTTCTACCCAAGCCATAAGACTGCTAAAAAAGTTAGTTAAATAGTTAACCAAATAGCTAGCCGGACTATCTGCATTGATCCTTTTTGTACTAACTCTTTTGACTCATCACATATGCTGCTGCTACTGTTTATTATCTATCCTGGTGCCTAGTCACTTTCCCCCAACCTACAGTATATGTACATCCAGTGCCTTCAGAAAGTATCCACACCCCTTGACTTATTCCACATTTTGAATTCACAGCCTTTATAAAAAATGGATTAAATATATGTTTTTTTCTCACCCATCTACACACAAAACCCCATAACGACAAAGTGAAAACATGTTTTTAGAATGTTTTACAAAAACATCCACATACAAACAACAACATATAGACGCTCACAAACATCACCCCTGCCCAGACCCACCTGCTCACACCCCCATCTCCAGTGCCCACTTCACTCTTCGCCACGTCCTCAAACTGCACAATTTTGTTTCTCTTGTTTAAAAAAATAATAAAATAAATACAGAAATATTTCTAGATTTATATTTATAAGTATTCACACCCCTGAGTCAATACATGTTAGAATCACCTTTGGCAGCTATTACAGCTGTGAGTCTTTCTGGGTGAGTCTCTAAGAGCTCTCCACACCTGGACACTGACTTTTACATTCAAGGCCCCCTTCAAAGATATATCACATTACTGAATTAATTAATGTATTAGTTTAATTTGGATTCATTCCTGTGAGCACATTGTGATAACAATTAGCACTGATAAAACTAGAGCTAAAATAACATGAATTTGCAAGGACACAACCTCGCAGGAAGACAGACTATAGTAATTATCTCCAACACTGGGACATTTTCTCAAGCTGAGGAAATTGTACTTCATTATAAAGTTTGTACATTTGCATTTTAAATATTTTGTCAAGGTGTCAAAAAATATTTTTAAAACAATGACAGTTAATAGGCCTGCATCTAGCTAGCACAATATTATTTTGGTATTGTAATTAGACAGTGACATTTGTTTACTAGCATTGTTTAGCACATCCTCTATAAAACAGTTAATTTTCCTTTATTCTTTCCTCTGTGGGTGTCTTGTGGACTTGTGGAATCAGATTACAGAGATGGAGGGTTAAAGAAGCATCCTTTACCTTCCCCTAGGCCACCATGTAGAGCAGGGAGGGAAGAGCAGGGAGGAAGGGAGGGTGGAGCAGAGGGGGAAGCAGGGAGCGAGGGAGGGTGGAGCAGAGGGTGGAGTAGGGAGGGAGGGTGGAGCAGGGAGGGTGGAGTAGGGAGGGAGGGTGGAAAAGGATGGGAGGGAGGGAGGGTGGGTGGGTGGAGCGGGTAGTGTGGAGCAGAGGGAGGGAGGAGTAGGGTGGGTGGAGTAGGGTGGGTAGGTGGAGTAGAGAGGGAGAAGCAGGGAGGGAGGGAGTGTGGAGCAGGGATGGAGGTTAGAGCAGATAGGGAGGGAGGGTGGAGCAGGTATGGGGTGGAGCAAGGATGTAGAGAGTAGCAGAGAGGGAGGGTGGGTGGGTGGAGCAGGCGGGGAGAGTAGAGCAGGGATGGAGGGAGTAGCAGAGAAGGAGGGTGGATAGAGCATGGGAGGAGGGAGGGAGGAGGAGGGAGGGTGGGTGGAGCAGAAGAGAGGGAGGGTGGAGCATGGATGGAGGAGCAGGGAGGGAGGGTGTGTATCCCCCCACCATGTAAATCCTCCTCATCCTAGTTAAACAGAGTAAGCTCTATTATTCCCTGGTGGTGGATGTAAGATTCCAAGGTGCTTTATAGACAGGTGGGTTGTTTAGCAACAAAACCAATGCGTGCACAACCGTGGAGTAAAACAGGCCGGGTTGGCTTAGAATCAAAGGATTGTTGACAACATGTGAACTATATTTCCTCTCCACAATGAGCACATGTTGTCTCTCAAATACATTGTGACAGTTATTGGTTAGCTAGCTAACGCATTTAGCCATATTAGCATAGACGTGAAAAGAGTCAAAACATCTCAAAACAAAACATGGTATCAAGAACAAGATACAACGTGCTGAAACGAGCCATCTACAATTCCCAACATGGCAGCTTCTTGTCATTGGTTCTAGCTGTCTGACCATCCAGAATCATAACGCGCATCAATTTCGTGACGTTATAAGCTAACCCATGTATTGGAAACAGAGGATTTTGATTTGATATTTGATATTTAAATCCTTTATTTGGAGACACAATTATTTATATTTTTTGATAGCATCTTTAGTCAGAGTTTATATTCAGCACTGTGTAGGCATGCATGGCATGGGTGTAGCAACCATATTATAATTGTATTTATTTCTTTTTTTAATTTTTACAGATCAATAAATAACTATTGGGCTGTTCTGGCTCAGACACGGCTTACTTGTCCAAGGCTTACTCATTAAATAAATTACAAAAAAATACTCAACGAGTCCCATGGCCATTCTTTTCTTACTCTCACATAAATAAACACATTGCAGAGGTTTCAAAATATACACTACCGTTCAAAAGTTTGGGGTCACTTAGAAATTTCCTTGTTTTACATGAAAACATACATGAAATGAGTTTGAATAGGAAATATAGCAAAATTAATAGGAAATGTAGTCATTGACAAGGTTAGAAATAATGATTTTTAATTGAAATAATAATTGTGTCCTTCAAACTTTGCTTTCGTCAAATAATCCTCCATTTGCAGCAATTACAGTCTTGCAGACCTTTGGCATTCTAGTTCTCAATTTGTTGAGGTAATCTGAAGAGATTTCACCCCATGCTCCTGAAGCACCTCCCACAAGTTGGATTGGCTTTATGGGCACTTCTTACATACCATACGGTCAAGCTGCTCCCACAACAGCTCAATAGGGTTGAGATCCAGTGACTGTGCTGGCCACTCCATTATAGACAGAATACAATCTGACTGCTTCTTCCCTAAATAGTTATTGCATAGTTTGGAGCTGTGCTTTGGGTCATTGTCCTGTTGTAGGAGGAAATTGGCTCCAATCAAGCACCGTCCACAGGGTATGGCATGGCGTTGCAAAATGGAGTGATAGCCTTCCTTCTTCAAGATCCCTTTTACCCTGTACAAATGTCCCACTTTACCACCACCAAAGCACCCCCAGACCTCATATTGCCTCCACCATGCTTGACAGATGGCATCAAGCACTCCTCCAGCATCTTTTCATTTGGTCTGCATCTCACAAATGTTCTTCTTTGTGATCTGCACACCTCAAACTTCGATTTGTCTGTCCATAACACTTTTTTCCAATCTTCCTTTGTCCAGTGTCGGTGTTATTTTGCCAATCTTAATATTTTATTTTGATTGGCCAGTCGTATAAGGCTTTTTCTTTGCAACTCTGCCTAGAAGGTCAGCATCCCGGAGTCGCCTCTTCACTGTTGACGTTGAGACTGGTGTTTTGCGGGTACTATTTAATTAAGCTGCCAGTTGAGGACCTGTGAGGCGCCTGTTTCTCAAACTAGATACTCTAATGTATTTGTCCTCTTGCTCAGTTTCTATTCTGGTTAGAGCCAGTTTGCGCTGTTCTGTGAAGGGACAAATACATTAGAGTGTCTAGTTCGAGATCTTCAGTTTATTGGCAATTTCTCGCATCGAATAGCCTTAATTTCTCAGAACAAGAATAGACTGATGAGTTTCAGAAGAAAGTTATTTGTTTCTGGCCATTTTGAGGCTGTAATCGGAGCCACAATTGCTGATGCTCCAGATACTCAACTAGTCTCTAGAAGACCAGTTTTATTGCTTCTTTAATCAGCACAACAGTTTTCAGCTGTGCTAACATAATTGCAAAAGGGTTTTCTAATGATCAATTAGCCTTTTAAAATGATAAACTTGGATTAGCAAACACAACGTGCCATTGGAACACAGGACTGATGGTTGCTGATAATGGGCCTCTGTACGCCTATGTAGATATTCCATTAAAAATAAGCAGTTTCCAGCTACAATAGCCATTTACAATATTAACAATGTCTACACTGTATTTCTGATCAATTTGATGTTATTTTAAAGGACAAAAAAATTGCTTTTCTTTCGAAAACAAAGACATTTCTAAGTGACCCCAAACCTTTGAACGGTAGTGTACATTTTCAATAGATGAGACAAATATGAATGCCTAGCTTCGTTTATTAGCATAATACAATCGGTGTGCATTTTTCTCAAGGCTACAGCTTCATTTTGGAGTCAATGGCAGAGTAGACCTAATTCATAGTGTCACAGCTGAATACACATACACACCTCAATATGCCTCCCCTACGATAACTTCATAGAAGACAATTTGCAAAAGCAACTATACAATCTAATGTAATTATGAACCAACTGAGAGGCACACTCACAACCCCTCTACAATATTTATGCAAGGACCTAATGACAGATCTCGTCACTCAGTGTTTTTAGTTCACACATCACAATCAGAAAGGAACAACTGACTGCTGGAATTATAATTATTGCACTGACTCAACGGCGAGCAAAGCCTCCCATTGGCGATGACCACTCCTTCAAAGAATGACCCTCCAATTCAAGCCTGATTACACTTCTCTAGGACACTAAGAAGCGACCGACTTAAAAAAGACGAGAGCCAATCGGCAAGTATGAACCTCGGCCTGCCGCCCCCTCAGCCCCAGCCAAGCTGAACAGCCTCAGCCAGGGGGCCATAGCCATTAAAAGATAAATGTATTTCCCCGATCCATTATTCATGATGGGGCTGAGCTGGGGGAGCGGAGCTGGGGGAGCGGAGCAGGGAGTCAGAGGCTTAGCACAGCAGTGGATCCCACTCGGCCGCGTCAGGGCCCCACTGGACCACTCTGATGTAGGAGACCAGGCGACAGCTGTGGGAAGAGAAAGACAGAGAGAGAAAGAGAGACAGAATGCGAGAGACAGAAAGAGGGAGAGACAGAGAGACAGAGGAAGAGAGCGAGAGAACGGGAGAGACAGAGACAGAGACAGAGGTAGACCGCCAACATGTACACACAGACACAAAACCAGTCACAAATCTCTCTGTCACACACACATCATAGGTCACACAACTCTCTCTCAGATTAGGAGGAGCTGTGTGTCTGTGGTGTGTCTGTGGTCACTCATTTAGAGTTTAGTCACAGTCCAGATGAGAGCAAACACACTGAAGTGAATGTCAAACAGCCTCAGCTCTTCTCTCCATCCATTCAGCCCTCCTCTAATGTTGGAGAAGATGAAGACAGTGATGAAATCATAAGCATTTGTCTTCTTAAATGGCCAAATAAGGACAAAGGGCTCTATTGCAGCATCCAGCTTAGAAATAAAGTATTATTCATTTTTCGTCGCACAAGGAGGCCTCTCTAGAGAAGCTGACATATTTTACATAAAATGTAACATTTATATTTATAAATATATAAATATTATGTTACAAAGAAATTGGCCTGAAGGCAGACAAAGAGACTTTGATATGATTATCTAGAGCATTCAAATTTGTAGTACTGAATATTTGTTCTAATATTTGTCACTACCCGTAATTATTTCTACAGTATCAATAAATGATAAATCAAGCATATTTTTGTTACAATATTTATTTTATTTAATCCTCTTTAACCGTGCCTTATAAGCAGACAAAAAAACAAAAACAACGCTGCATACTTAGGCTAGCTGTCTTTGTAAAAAATATTTTTTTATCTCACATGGCTTATGATGAGAGAAAGTACCTGTTCTAATCAAATGCTACCCAAATTGTCTCATAATGGCCTATAATTGAACACACACTGTGCAATTTTGTTGCTTCATGCCAATACCTATTTACTGAATCTGTTCCAATGAAGTTCTCATTATAGGCATCTCTACCAGACAAATGCTCCAGCCCTGTTCATTAATTCTCAAAGACGACACTTTCCCTGTACTATTTTTCATGAGGACAAAGATTTAGATTTTTAACTGTGTGAATTGTGTAGAGAAGCTTCAACTTCAAAATGCTAAAGATCAGGGTTATATTATTTCTGATTTATGAAAAATAAATCAAAGCAGGCTAAACCACCAAAGACAACCACCACAAACTACTCTAAACAGCATTCTGAAAGAGTAAGTACAACAGACTAGTCCATTAAAAAGTATTTTCCTTCAGGCACAAGTGGTCTCCATTACTTATATTTACAGATTTGAGATACATTATACTGGCATAAAATGCACACTGGGGCTGTAGAGAAAATAAGAGCTACATGACAGAGGAGAGGGCGTCCTGAACACATCACTACTCAGGACTTCATGCTGGGTTCATTTGTATCTAGACAAGAGGACACAAGGGTGGGAAAAAGAAGACGAGGAGGCCAGGAGATTTGGGAGGTGTCAGGACGAGTGTGGTGTGTGTGTGTGTGTGTGTGTGTGGGGGGGGGGGGGGGGGGTCAGTATTGCATCCTGGCTCTAAATTAAAAACATAGACAAAAGCATTCATATTTGTGCTTGCATGTTCCATTGAATATGTCTCCCATTTTCTGCTTATCACTCTCTCTGCTCTTTAATCTCTTTCTTGTTTCTGTTCAATGGCTTCCTCTCACTGTCTCCCTGTCACAAATGTAGCCTTTCTGTCCCTTTATTTTTTAACACTTGCAAAACAGAAAAGGCCAGGCCTGGGCTGGGCCACCTGGAAGCAGCGATGGAGCTTTCTCTCAGGCCAGGCTCCCTGCCAGTTGCCAGCTGTAGCATTGTGAGCATCCATCTTAGTTAATTCCATGCATCGCAATTGTGCTGGCCGCTGTTTACAACCACCTCCTACTCCGCCTGGGTCCCTCTCTGATTGTCCCGGGCCTCCCTTGTTTAATACTGTTTTGCAAGTTATTAAGCCCTGGAAGTCCATTAATCACAGTTCATGGGTTGTGTAAGCCCACACAACGCAGGGAGAGGAGGGGGATGGGGAGGCACACTCGCTCCCCTGAATGGGCTTAGACGGTGGTCCATTCAGATCCCTAACGAGATCATTACCGCTAACTAAATACAAACCTGACCCTGCGACCTGCTGGGAAATTACGTAGGGCCCCCGGTGCAAGACATTAATATGCCGTCCCAGCCCCCGCCCCCTTTCTTGCACCGCTGCGCATACGCCCAGCCCCAACTACAACTCCAACAACCCCCACCCACCACCTTACCTCCCCCCCCTCCCTCCCTCCGTCTATTCTCACTTTCTCTCCAATGGACAGAAAACTAAACCTGTCATCAAAAGAAGCCTAATCACTGCTGTGATTGTGGTAAACCAAGCCTGACAGACATTTCACTGAGGCCTCAATGGCCACATCAGTGCCACCTCCCTGGCCAGCCCCTCTCCTTACAAGGCCCCCAGCCAATGAGCAGCAAACACCCAGGGCTTTTCAGTTTACTTGACACACTGTGTCCACTTTTCTGGGACCACCTGGTAAGCTCATTATAATACAAAACCAGTTCAGCCTCTCAAGCCAAGCTACCACCATGAATTCTGTATAATCCATTGACCCGCAGAACATTCCTGGTTTACACTCCTCGGAAGACGCTGGATTTGGGCGGATTACATGGTTCCAGTTCTGTTTGGAGGCACCTGCGACTGGAAACCGAGGGGGGAACAATCACAGCCACGGCTGCGAGAGATTCCCGCACCTTTCACTCGACTTTTTTGGATCATTAGCAATCACCTTCCCTAATCTCTACCTGTAACGTTCCTATTGTGGAGACCAGGCCAGGGTGTCACAGCTACTCAGCATGGCTACAGTATGGGCTGCAGGGAGTTGGAGTAGAGGGTGGCAGGCAGGACAGGAGGGGTGAGAGGGGGGATTGGTTGCCAGTGAGCACTGACTTTCAGTTTCCCCTCAGCTTATGTTAAGATGTTGTCACTTTCAGCATTTCAAGTGTCTCCACTTCAGAAGCTGGAGCTTAGCTGTAGCACAGGGCGGAGGTGGAGGAGAGTCTGGGAAGAGATCTATGTTAAATAAACACAACATTAAACTTTGTCACACAATCACCTGACAAGCACAACTCCCATTTTACCATTTCTCAACGTTCGTTCTTTCTCCCTCTCCTCTCTCTCTTTCTCATTGGCACACATCAGGTTTCTCTCTGTCTCTGTCAAATGGACTGTCAAGTTCGCCATGAAACTTTATGAATTAAAAAATATATATAATCTTTGAGCGTTTTATGTGTGAGGGCTTAATTGTTTTTCTTTTCTGTAAGGATATCATGTTTTATAAGCATGGATCCTTAAGCTGTGCCTGGTAGGCAGATATGAATATTTTAAATTAAGGGTAATATCTCCACTCTAATCCTTGATAAGATCTCAATTGTTAGATGATCTGAAATGGAGATGGAGATGCGGCAACTAGGCCTAAATTAAATAGAAACCTTAATTTACCTGGATATTATCTTCCTGTGAAATATAATCACTTGCTTGATAACTGAGGACACCAGCATATTCTTATAATTGACTCTCACGATTGTCATGGAACATGTTTCAACATAAAATGTTAAGCCAGTCCTATACCCATTGATAGACATTTGCACACACAAAAACACATGAACAAACACACACACACAAACACACATTCACATTATCGCGCCGGCAAACACACTCACACAGAATTACCACACAAAAAAAACTAGGCCCTACACACACACCAGGCTTGTGAAGTGTCTGCCCGGAGCTGTGTTGATTGTTACTCAACACTGACCAATTGTAATCTCATAATGATGATCTCTGGCATGACAAGTGATTTTAACCTGCCAGTGGGCCGCCCCCATACGCATTCACAGAGCACAGATCAGCCGCCTGAGGTAAACAAAAACATTAGGAGAGCGTTCCACATTTAAGAGCACACTAATTACAGTAATTCCCAGCTGAAGTACTTTTTTGTGCAATTTGCTCAGATCACCACACCTCCAATCCCTCTCATGTAAACAAATAAACACTCCCATAACAAAGAGATAACACACATTATACAACACACTGTCAAAACTGGCTGAGGGGAAGAGCTGAAGAAGGCTTTAAATAGCATCATGATACTGTTCAATGTGAAGCTTCAGTGTTCTATTGATCTCCAGAGAGTAATAATTATAAAGTGTTGTTGGTGCGTTCATGAAAATGCATATCTGATTAACATCATAAATACAAAATGGAGATCAACAAATTTATACGAGACAGCTTCAGGTACTATGTTGTTGTTTTTGAAACTATTTCTGTCTGAAAACAATAGTAAAAAGGAAATCAAAAAGTCGACACACAATCTATCTGAACTCATTCCATATTGAACACACCCTGGATGACTATAACCTGTCTCTGTAGGCTCTAGTTCCTAGAAGAGAGAGGATACACGCGTTATGACGGCTAATTGAGATGAGCCCAACAGGTGTAAGAGCGTCTGCTAAATGACTAAAATGTAAATGTAAATGTGTAAAGGAACCAGCCGTATCCTGATACCCAGCACATGATTACCTCACCATGGTGGTGGGTACAGCTCCACTCTGCAGCTCATGGTATATTCAGATAGCCCACCTTGTCTTACCTGGTCTCATCCTCTCACCTCTGGCCATAGAGACAGCAGGGCAACAGGATCCTCTGACAGCAGAGGGGGGCGGCAGGGGATGGTAATCACACAGCCCTCCAGGTGAGTGCATCTCTCTCTGTTGGAGGACGAAATGAAGCAGAAATGATGGAGTGTTTGTTTTCAGAATATTTTTTTTTGCCCGGCCTCATCAGGGTTGAGCCTTGCAGACGTCAAGAGATGTGTCTGAGAGCTAATGCACCTCCCAGCAATTAGAGAGGCTTACCTAACAGTATGCACACAGCATACAAACACACAGACACACACATTTCATGATTCACGTATCAAAAGGCATATCCCTGTCTTATAAACTGACTCTGTCTATCCCCCTTTCTCTCTCACACACTCACCCTTAACAATCACAACTTGTTACCTGTGCCAAGTCCCACCGGATGGCCTCCCAGCACCTTTTAGACCGGTGATTAATTAGACCAAGCTAAGATAGTTCAACCCTTTATTCTGCTAAACTTAAACAAAAAGACAGGGCTCTCAAAAGATTACAGCAGCGAATTAACCACGGAATGAACCATGAAATTGCTTTTTCCCCTCCTGCAGTGCTCAGACTTCACAGTGGTCACTGCCAGTCATGGGGAATGTGTACAGCCATTAGTGTTACATCAATGACAGATAACAAAACAACCACTCAGGGAGGAGCTTCTTCCTCCAACGCATGTCAGCTGACTGAGTACATGCCAATAGCATATAGTCATGAAAAACATGTACGGAAATATACTTTGCATCAACTTTGGCTAATCTTCAGATAATTGGTAATGTGCTGTTATACTGTAGGAAAATAAAGTTTTCAAGAAAGACCGGGGACATCAATTTAATTCCAATAAAAGGGTTTTAGGAGATTGTCGCAGCCGATAAAGAGGTTATTTTAATTAGAGAAATAAATGTACATACTTTTTTTTCAACCAAATTCAATAACTTAAGGTCATCGGTCTGTGTTAGGCAAATCTGAGCTTCTCAGATTGAACCCATTTAAATACCCAGTTCACCTCAAAAGCGAAAAAATTAAATGAATTCTTCCATTTCAATGTACCTCAATTTTCTCCTAACCGTACAGTATCAAGGCTAAACTACCTTTTACATTGAATTCTAATTTATTTTCCGCTTGCACAATACTCTCCTCAGTATAATATATCAATAAGGTTAGGGGCACTCTCTTCCTTTCTACTGTTCTACAGCATCTGTTGCCTCAGTGGCAGGGTGGGGCTGGGATCGAAGGTCATGGACACTGTGTGGATGTTGAGGAGAGAAAAGGCTGTGTAGAACGAGTGCAGGACGAGCTTGATGAAGCGATTAGAGGCCTCTGTATCTGCCTGGGGCCAGCCCTTGATACCCTCTCTCCATTACAATCCCTAAGTCAATGGAAAGAGCCTGGGCATCTTGTGTGTGTGTGTGTTTGTGTAGGTGGTGGTGTTTCAAGCAGGAAGTCCTTTGTTATGCTATTGATCACTAACCACTACAATACGCTACTTACTGTGATGAGAAACTGTCCTTTTCAGACAAACATAGTCTATTGTGGTTTCCTATTGATTGGTCAGAGCAAAACAAATCAACTCAAATTAGCCACAGCCGTATACGTGTCCGCAGTCCGCAGAACAAATGAGCTGAAACTATCCATAGTCCTATATACTGTGGGGTCCGTAATTATTGGAACCCTTGACAAAGATGAGCAAAAAAGACTGTAGAATAAATCATAAAAATACTGAGCTATATTGTATGCTCAAAATTGTTTTACAACTATATTATTTTATACAATTACAATTGCTCAGAGAAAGAGATGTTGTTTAACAAGTAATACAAAAATTCAAAAGAGGGGTACAAATTATTGGCTCCCTGTTTTCAATACTCCAGCACCCTCCCCTTGCGGGGATAATGACACTGTGACTGGAGAACACATTTGGGAGGCATCTTAGACCAATCCTCCATATGGATATTTCCAGATCCTTGATGTCCTTCGCCTGTTTCCTCTGCCAGGAGCCTGAAACTTGGCCACAAGTGAATCTTCCATCAAGACAATAACCCCAAGAATGCATCAAAATCCACAAAGAAATGGTTAATTGACCACAAAATCAACATTTTGCAATGGCCATCTCAGTCTCCGGACTTGAACCCCATTGAAAACCTGTGGTTTGAATTGAAGAGGGCAGTCCATAAGTTCAGGATATCAAGGATATGCATGGAGCAATGGTCTAAGATCCCTCCCAATGTGTTCTCCAATCTCATAAAACATTTTAGAAAAAGGCTGTGTCGTTATCCCCGCAAGGGTTGGGTGCTGGAGTATTGAAAACAGGGGATCCAATAATTTTGACCCCTATCTTTTTTAGAATTTGTTTTATTACATGTTAAACAAAATATCCTTCTCTGAGCAATTGTATTAGTCTAAAACATTCTTTGATCATCTTTATCAAGGGATCCAATAATTCCGGACCCCACTGTACGTGTCCACATTCACAGTCTATTGGTGTGTCCAGAGGTACCAATGCAACATCACCATCACAGTCTTATCTGATTCATATCAACGCAATCATTCTTATAACTGTATCATTTACCATTAATACTGCATACACCAAGCAGTTGCTAAACATGTGACAGTACCATTGTTCATTACATATATGTATCTATAAGTAACTTTATTTTTCCTTTGTTCAGAGTTTGATTGACAGCTGGCCCTGAGCTTGCAGAGGGTTTTAGCCTGTGTCTAAGAGGCATGCGTATAACACTATTATTCCAACTTATCCCTGGGAATAAGTCCAGGCAGCCCAAGCTCCATGCAGCCCCAGCCCCATGCAGCCCCTGGCCCAGCGGGAAGCTAATAGACTGGGCCAGAGGAAACCCCCTGAGGCTTAGGGCATTGTGTCAAGGCCTTGTCTACTTCACACACATTAAGGATCACATGCCTCAATTTCACAGTACAGCGGGGGGACCAGCCCCAGCCCACCACTGATTGGCCATTGAGTTAGATGGTGTTGACAGTTATAGCAGTGTAGCATATTAACAGGGAGGTCAAGGTTGTTTCAGCCGTCGCAGTCTATTTAATTATACCATTAACGGTCTAAATGATGGGAACATGCAGAATATCTATACTATGGAAGCACAATAAAGAATGCTAAATTCCATGTCTATCTATATATGCTGCATTCCAAGACTATACATACTGCAAGGGGGAAAATGTGTTGTTGCTCATGCAGTGTCCGGCAGGAGTGAATTTTTCAATATTGCACTTCAGGTTGAAGACATTTCTACTGTCATTTTCCTCCAGTACTTCAGTGTAATTCTTTTTCTCCCCCCCTCCATTTTTCCAGCGACTGCAATATGTGGCAGGCTGAATTGTGTGTTATTACCCAGCTGGAGACAATATCATTACCACATATTTGCTGTCAAGGGTCTGCAAAGAATGGTGCTGTCTTGGGCCTCACTGATCTAACAACCTCACACAGTGCTCCTAAATTACCCACTCCTGTTGCAGGGAAGTCAAACACTACCAGTTAGAGGTGAGTGAACAAAAGAGGTCTCTCTCGCTCTCTCTCTGAGATTACTCTCTCTCTCAACACACCTCCGTAGACTTAACCCTGGGATATACTGCTCTCCTCCCCGTGATACAAGTTAGTATTTGGCATCCATCCATGTCTGAGGACGTCGCTGTTGCCTTCAAGTAGGCTTTGGTTTTGCTAGGTGGATGTGGATTTTTTATGTTCTTGTATGTAATAATAATAAGGGATTTATATGACAACATTGAGTTGGAGGAGAGATAGCCTACACTGGGGAAACACTATACCTCTTCAGGATCATCTGTCTGCACTGCACAACTTTCACTTTTTAAAAGGGTATTTTTTTCACTGAATCTAATTTAATATATTTTCACTCTATTTTCATTTTAATCCTTTGGTGACAGAACATAATTGATATGCAGAATAACTTCAGAATTGCCAAACAACTCCTTTTTATGGAGCCATACACACTATTTGTATTTAAGACAAATATAATTGCTCTCATTTTCTTTTGTGGACAGCACACGGCAAAGACACAAACAGTTTATGCATACTGATCGACAAAACCATATTTTTCCCTTCCAGAAAAGAATACAGATATGGACCCTGGCAAATGAGGGGAAATAATTCTCCAAACTTCCATTCTCATCCATGATCCAGTGTCATTTAGGCAAGCAATAGAAAATATTTGATTGCACTTGCATATCTGTTCATGTTTACAAGTATTGGTCTTCACAAAGTTAGCTGATTCAGTGTTTTTAGATATTTTTGTCAGATGTTACTATGGTATACTGAAGTATAATTACAAGCATTCCATAAGTGTCAAAGGCTTTTATTGACAATTACATTAAGTTTATGCAAAGAGTCAATATTTGCAGTGTTGACCCTTCTTTTTCAAGACCTCTGCAATCCGCCCTGGCATGCTGTCAATTAACTTCTGGGCCACATCCTTACTGATGGCAGCCCATTCTTGCATAATCAATGTTTGGAGTTTGTCAGAATTTGTGGGTTTTTGTTTGTCCACCCGTCTCTTGAGGATTGACCACAAGTTCTCAATGGGATTAAGGTCTGGGGAGTTTCCTGGCCATGGACCCAAAATGTCGATGTTTTGTTCCCTGAGGCACTTAGTTATCACTTTTGCCTTATGGCAAGGTGCTCCATCATGCTGGAAAAGGCATTGGTCGTCACCAAACTGTTCTTCGATGGTTGGGAGAAGTTGCTCTCGGAGGATGTGTTGGTACAATTTTTACTCATGGCTTTGTTCTTAGGCAAACTTGTGAGTGAGCCCACTCCCTTGGCTGAGAAGCAACCCCACACATGAATGGTCTCAGGATGCTTTACTGTTGGCATGACACAGGACTGATGGTAGCGCTCACCTTGTCTTCTCCGGACAAGCTTTTTTCCGGATGCCCCAAACAATCGGAAAGGGGATTCATCAGAGAAAATGACTTTACCCCAGTCCTCAGCAGTCCAATTCCTGTACCTTTTGCAGAATATCAGTCTGTCCCTGATGTTTTTCCTGGAGAGACGTGGCTTCTTTGCTGCCCTTCTTGACACCAGGCCATCCTCCGAATGTCTTCGCCTCACTGTGTGTGCAGATGCACTCACACCTGCCTGCTGCCATTCCTGAGCAAGCTCTGCACTTGTGGTGCCCCGATCCCGCAGCTGAATCAACTTTAGGAGACGGTCCTGGCGCTTGCTGGACTTTCTTGGGCACCCTGAAGCCTTCGTCACAACAATTGAACCTCTCTCCTTGAAGTTCTTGATGATCCGATAAATGGTTGATTTAGGTGCAATCTTACTAGCAGCAATATCCTTGCCTGTGAAGCCCTTTTTGTGCAAAGCAATGATGACGACACGTGTTTCCTTGCAGGTAACCATGGTTAACAGAGGAAGAACAATAATTTCAAGCACCACCCTCCTTTTAAAGCTTCCAGTCTGTTATTCTAACTCAATCAGCATGACAGAGTGATCTCCAGCCTTGTCCTCGTCAACACTCTCACCTGTGTTAACGAGAGAATCACTGACATGATGTCAGCTTGTCCTTTTGTGGCAGGGCTGAAATGCAGTGGAAATGTTTTTTTGGGATTAAGTTCATTTTCATGGCAAAGAGGGACTTTGCAATTAATTGCAATTCATCTGATCACTCTTCATAACATTCTGGAGTATATGCAAATTGCCATCATAAAAACTGAGGCAGCAGACTTTGTGAAAATTAATATTTGTGTCATTCTCAAAACTTTTGACCACGACTGTACATATTCTGAAACAGAGAATCAAACTCTTCATGAACCAATCATTAAACATCCCCACGCCTGAAGAATAAAAGCACAGCGACGAAGAAAGGAACCACTCTGAAAGGCTCTTCCACAGCTTTGAAGATGTAAACAGAAAGACGTTATTAAAGTACAGATGAGGCTACACCTCTATTCTATTCTGGAGTAGGAAAACCCATCACGGTGGCAAGAGTTTCCAAGGTAACCTGGAGAAAGACTTTTATATAAATTATGTAAACATTGACGTTATGAGCATACAGGCATGATTTGGTTGGGGGGGGCAAAAAAACAAACACTGTTGGCATTACATTTTTTAAATTTTAAATTTACATTTTAGTCATTTAGCAGACACTCTTATCCAGAGCGACTTACATGAGCAATTAGGGTTGAGTGCCTTGCTCAAGGGCACGTCGACAGATTTTTCACCTAGTCGGCCCGGGGATTAGAACCAGCGACCTTTCGGTTACTGGCACAACACTCTTATCCACTAAGTATCTACTGCTATAGTATAAAGTATTCATACTCATTAGAAGGCCTGTATACCCTACAATAAGGTTACATTTGTAAAGGATTTATAAAGGGTTTGTAATTACGTTATTAACGGTTATTTAATCATTAATAAATGGGTTATAACAAATTGGTCAAAATAGTGTGATAGCCAGTCAGTGCTTGCAAATAGTGAGCCACTATTTACGTCCAGCTATTAACCATTTATAAATGCATTTACAAATGCGTATAATATTGAACCCTTATGTATCATCATGCAACCTTATTTTCAATGGTTTCACCATTAAACAACAGTTATTTTCTCACTTTTGGGTGTGATGCATTGGTGCTTTGTCCCAGGAACAGAAATGGTCAATTCCCATGATGTGTCTTTCCCCACATTTGAAACCCTAATGATGCATTGGTACACTTATTTATTCCAGGAATGAAGGCTTCATCTCAATATCTCAAGCCATATTATTGGTGTGGTTTGCTGTTTTCTGAAAAATTCCCCCGTTTTTGTGAGGTATGCCCATTTGTAAAACGTGCTTGAATTAAAGAGGACCTGGAAAGTGCCCAGAATGTTGTGTTGACACTGACATCATGTGACAGTGCGTTGTGAAGAATCATGATGGACGTGGCTATGAGAAGTGTGCAAAGGCCAGACAGAAGAGATGCTGATGCTGAATGCTGATTGGTTAAAACCGCATTCCAGCCGGTGTCTATTCCACAAGTTACCACCGGCTAAAGCTATGACGTTAAAATGCCTATTTACTCTGTTCCATTTGACTGTGCAATCCACCGTCTCATCAGCCAAGCCAGGCACAAATTTGAGCCAAGCAAGGGATAAGAACGTTGCCAGCCAAAATCGGCAATGGAATATTTAGAACGAACGACTGGGCCGCGTCCATAGATACAGAACAAAAAGACTGAATGACTGGGTCGCGTCTCTAGCAACCGAACCAATAGAACGAACGATCAGCCGGCTTGGGTAGCAACCCTAGATTTGTGTCATAACTATATATTGTGGAAGGATGAATAAATTATATGTCAATCATTATTTGAATATGTTGGTAACCCGTTGTATAAACGTGATAATGCCCTCGAAGCCGGTGTTTGGAGGATATATTGTCATGGTTTGCACATAATTACATTACCCAACCACCCCTAGTAAAACGAATCCCGTCCGAATAGGGTTATAGGCGGATGCAGTGGATTGAGACGGATCCCAAGCAAAAAAAAACAGATCTGTAGCTTAAACTGACAGATTTTTATGGGGATTTTGTTATAAAGCTAATTAGATTTACACTGTGGCGTGGACATCGACCTTAGGGGGCTAGCTAACATCGACATGACAGAGTTTCCATGCAATTTGTTTAGGTAGCTTTTGTGGATTATTATACTAGCTAGCTAGTTATCTAACCTTTGAACTCAGGTACAGTCTCTAGCTTGTTAGCCTTTATAAACCCTTTACAAATGGAACCTTATTGTAAAGTGTTAACAATCTGGTAATACTGAATAGCTTTTCAACCACACTGACACACATACAGTACAAATATATCCCAGATGATGAATCAGTAAGATACTATATCTGATAATCATATCAATATACAACATTTACTCCTGCAACTATTGAGCATTCAACGACACCAGTTGATGTGATGATATGAAGAGGTTTTGAAATCGTTGCCACCAAATTAACCTGATACTAATAGGATTTGAGGTAGATAACACGCCAAATTAATGTTTATTTTCAAGCCAATAGACTAAATGGAAACTGCTAAAAATGTATTTCCATTTCCTCCTTGCTGCCTTCCCTCCCGTTTTTTTTATCCTTTATTCAAGATGAGAAGATAGCACATTAATATTCACTATCTTATCTTGTCACATCCTATGAAATTATTGGAGAGGATGTGATTAGTTGAACAATGGTATGAGAGCCTGCTTTATGGAAGCTATCCAGCGTCTGTGACAAAAGGAGTGAAGCAGTTACAGAGTGAGACAGATAGACATGCAGGAAGAAGACTTGTCTTGATGGCAGTCAATGCCCTTGTCTCTGGATCTTGATTCGCACAGCGGGATTTGTAAGGGTCCATGAATTAACGATACATCCATGCCCATCGGTGCTACCCATTCACACACTATTACCATTTTATTCTTGTTTATAGGCCATTTAGGAGGGGGGAAACAGTCCTGAGCCAATGGCAGAGGGCTGCTCCTTAGCGCTGTGTTTTGGGCTGGTTAAATGCACCATTAAGCCTTTTAAAATGAGCTCCACCCGTCAGGGGCCGAAAACAAACGTGACTTTCTGGCTATCAATGGGCACCACTTAGAAGAAACAATGCTCTGTCGAGGCCCACCAGTTTTCTCATCAATGAACATCAAAGATGAATGAGCCCTCACTGACAAGCTTTGTTTCGACTTTGCTACCCACAAAGCCCTGCTCAATATCATCCTGGGCTGCTCCTCTGTGCTCCTCTAACAGGTGCTCCCGGCTCCTCAATGCACCGTTTGAGGGGATGCAGGGTGGCCCCTGGACTGCATCCGCTTTAATCCATCACACTATAAAACACTTTGAAAACAAACGTTTGTTTGGCCAAAGTCAAAGCCCTGGAGGATGGCTAGCTCGTCCGTCTGTCTAGCCAGGCTTTCTGCTCTTTATACCAAGGCTTTTGTCAAGGCTTCAGCCGTTCCTTCCCTGCTCGTTTGAACAGGACATTAAATGAGACCCGGGAGGATCCGATTCCCAGCCATTTCCCAGAAGAGGAATATACAGTAACACCGGCCAATTGTCTGGATTATGACAACAGTGCCTGGAGGAGAGGAAAAAGCCAACAAGCTAACATAAAACACTGGCCAAATAAACAGCATTGAGAGAAAAACAAATTATTATTCAAGTTATTCTTTAGATGGGAAGTGTCGTAAGACGGTACATTTTCAGAGCAATTTCTGTGCAAGACGGTGGGAAAAATCGAGATAGGTAGGCCTAGCTACTTCATGGGAGATATGAAATACTCCACTCAGGGATAGAAAGGCCTTCAGTCGAGAAGAGAGAGCCAGTGTTGAGCATTTTAATCTAGAGTTGTTTGAGATAAGATGCGATGGCAGATCAATATGTGCTCTATGGTGGCAGATCCCAGAGACCTTGTCTCTCTGTGCCAGGGAGTATCAGCGATGCCGCAGCGAGGGAGGCAGACTGACTATACACTGCCTTCCCCATGGCTCCATTTCTGCATGCTGCCATTATCTACACTGTCTTCCACTGACACAGAAACAGGCATATTTAACCCTAGCACTGCGAGACAGAGGCAGGGAATATCTAAATGTTATCGTCAGAAATGTTGAAAGATAAATCTCCAGTTAAAATATTTGCTATGACATTAGCCCCGTCACCTTAGGTAGAAAACGATAAAAGATATTCAAGTGGGTGATTAGATAAAAAATGCTAAACTATATTTGATTGTGGGAGATGCATAGCAATGGTATGTGCACATTTGTCATTCCTGTATCTGTGACTAAAGCGAGGTATGCAGCCTGTCAGGTTAACTTAATTTGTTCTCCTTCACATCGCCATGGCATTCCATCATTTCAATAGTATCAGTTCTACTGTCTACATGAATGGCCTGATAAAAAATAAAAACCTGTTGGAATATCTACCAGTGCTTTTAAGAAGCTTTGGTTTGAAAGTGATCCACCTTAAACTCATTTCATTTCCAGTCAGATGGGCTACAACACAATGTGCTACTGTGTTTTAAGGAGACAGAGACATGGCCGGAAACTCTCATTCATATCCACACACATAAAGACATCAACTCAGCAAGTACAAGTGGGTTATGGCTTCTCTTTTTTATGTGGTTTTCAACAGCCTCTTTTCTCTCCATCCCACGTTGCTGTGTGTTTATCCCTGTCCATCAGATTTCATCGGTTTGTAGCCTCTGAAGCTCTTGTCACTGCTGTGTCCTAACAGGATGAAATAATTATAAAAAAATTGCTATTTTCTTGATTTTATTCCGCGCAACAGTTCAGATACTGCCAGGGCACCGAGATAAGTCATCTCTGGCCAGCATCCATAACAACCTGCTAAATAGAGCAGTGAATAAATGCACATTTGTGTACATTATACACAACAACAGTGCTGGGGGGTTAGCAGGATTGGACAGGGAGTGTGTGGGGGTGGGGAATAACAGCAGAGCTCGCTGAGGAAGAGTACCAATCACTCCATTCAGTGCCTGCTGCCACACAGCTCATATTGTCAGTTCCCAGTTTAAAGAAACCTGAGCGGCTTCAAAGATCTTTTCAAAGCCTTAATCCTAATAGGTCGTGGTTTGTTCTGTCACATCAAACGGGAGAAAGGGAGGTGGTGGGAATAATGCGTCAGGGACTGGCAGAGATTCTTAAGGGGGAAGATTGGCAGAGGATTTGCTGTGCGGGAGGACTGAAATCTGAAATATCGGCCGACAGAATGCCTGCTGTAATAGATATGAAATAGGTCTTCTCAACACCATGAAAGGCTGACATTTCCCATGAAAGTTTGTCATGAGGCTCTTTATTTCCTCTTGTCTATCAGTGTTTGTACTGACACCTTGTCCACGGTGGAAATTCGCAAGTGTCACTCTCACAGGTTAGAGCAGGATTGGACATTTGAAATGTTTTCTTTACTTGACTGTTTTGAATTTCTGGTAAGAGACCAGTTCAGTCAGGGGCCATTTTATAAAACTGCTTTTCCACAGCACTCAAGTTAAGATTCAGCACAGATCATCTGTTTCCTGGTTATGTGGCTGACCCGCTGTAGTTGTAGATACTACCAGTTAGATGACAATGCACTGTTTACTATGAGCCTTTACTATAGGCCAAATACATATTTCTCCTGTGTATAACAATGCTGTGAGTAGGACAAAACATGTAATTAACATTGAATAACCATTCGTTATCCTCAGAAAATACTGCAATAAGAAAATACCCTTAAAACAATGTTATTTTTTTCAAAATCAGACATGACAAAGTATACAGTAACTGTGAGGTGTACTAGCCACTACTAACAGAGCATGAGTATCATTTGTGTGTTTACCTCCCTGACACTTTATCTGCTGGTCAGTGTCTCTCATGCATTTCACCTGATGCAATCAAGAGACAAAGAGATGGGGCCCATGAGGCAACACGGCACAAGTGTCTTGTTAATTAGCTGCTCATGGGAAAGCAGCCATTGATTTACTGTCAGCACATTTAGAAACACGGCTGTTTGCCTTTGCAATGAAGCATTGGATGCCATTGATACAGCGATAAAACAGGTTTCACTCAACAGGAGCAGCAAACAGCAGCACATTAAGCCAGACACACATCTAGCTTCTCCTGTGGGAACCAAAATATAACCATGGTCTCTAATTGTGTAGCATTTAGAGAAATAAAAGTCGTAAATAGGACACAATTCACTACATGGCCTGACTTTTCAAAGACAAGCATAGTTCTATATATTCACTTTGGTAGAGGTTAATGTTTGTAGACAGGTTTGATAGTGCTTGTTATTTCACACCCCTGTGGTTAGGACCAGGGCCAGGCACTGCACAGTAAACACACACGGGAGAGAAGAAACTTTGGTACTAGTAGGACTCGGCTAATGATCCCACAACTCAGAATCCACACACTGGTTTTCCTTGTCTCAACTCAACAGGTCAGGTTGTCCTATGGATCTCTCATTGCTGTTAGCTGTCCAATACAAAGAGCAAAGTTAATGAATATAAAGAAAAATATGCTCATCAGAGTCATCACTACAGGGACTGAAAACATAATGAATGAAATGCAGCTTTAAATTCAACACATTATCTCCATGTTTTGAATGGTACAACACATCCTATCCTCTATATGCAGGAAGCTGTTATCTGGATGTAATAACAGGTACAGTAGTATAATCTCTGATCATGGTGCCAGAGGGCTGCTGATCCAACCATACACAGTTAAAGACAGGCTCTGTTGCAAAGGGCAGTTGGCCACTGCAGGCGTGGGCATTCACTGCCAATGATCCAATCACAGACAGAGAGAGGAGCTGCAGGTTTGTCTGGTATAGGGCCATGTGGAGGCTTGTGAACAGGCTGAGGTGGGAGGGTAGGGGCACTCACATAGCCAGAGTGAGGCAGAGGACTGTCTCTAACTGAGAGGTCACTACAGCCCAACCTCTCATGATGTGCATGATGCCTCCCTCTCCTTACCACACATATCAGGGTAGGCTTCTGGCACCATCAGCTAGACAGGGATATCATGATCGGTAACTGCATGCCATTAGCCATGCGGAAAATAGCTTGTGGGATAATTCCAAATACCATTTTGGTTGAATGTCCTTTTAAATGTACCTTCATATGACCGTGTTTACGATAACAATGGTGGATGGATAACATCATTTAGGATAAAGAAAAACTAAATGAGCATGGACCCTCTGGATCCCGTGACTGACATTACAGGAGCCTGTTTAAGTAGGACATTGTCTCTCAAGCACTTTCCTGTATTTGTCAGATACTGTAGATGTCAGTATTTGAAATGCAAGGCCATAGATTGAATTATGTGTATTTAAATTCCAGAATGTTATTTTGCCACTGCACACTGATGTCTACATGAATGGACACATGATTTCAGCTCCTTAACTGATGCACAGTAGAAACCCTTCCATGTCGAGTTTAACAGACACAAGATTCTCATTCAGGAGGTAATTTTATATCTAATCGAATCCAATTAAAGCATGGCCATTTCAATTAAACATATCCACACTTGTCACTGTAAAGTGTCAGACCACAAGTTAAATTGGAATCAGATTACAGTGAAGAATATGGAATAACTATTTTTCAGCATAGTATAGATCATGCATATATGATACAGACCCCTGCCATGCATACAGCGAAAAATGTATTTATACTCCACATTATTGGTTTAATTCTCTTATTATTATTAATTTCACACCAGATTATCTTCGGAGATACAAAATGGTGTCAGTATAGAGTTTTAATTAAGTGTTTGGTATGTTTCCATGAGCAGTTTATAAAAAAAAAAATCTGCCTTATAATGCTCTTGTTTTAATTACTTCAGAGTGTCCCTCATTAACCTTTTGGAAAAATTTGCTCAAAAGTAGCTATGCATTACAAACATTAGAGAAATAGATTACTATTTGCACACTGAACTAGGCTAATGAACTACGCTATATGAAATCATATAGAAATAGGAAGGCTCACTTGTAACTAATAGGAAACCTACCTTATGTAACCTTGATAAATATTATGGATATTTCCCCAGACTAAATAAAATAGTTTTTCTTTATGATTATTTTCACCAGAGAAGAAAACTATTCAAACATATTTCTGTTTCTAAAATATTGATGAAATGACGGTTGGTCTAAAACAGGGTTTTGCATTCATCAAATAGATAGATACATGGATAGATAAATAGGCCTAATAAATACTGTAGGCCTCCTTTAGATAGGCTACTCAAGGGCACCAAGACGACCCCTGGTGGTGGGGCGTTGGAATTAGATGGAGGATAACATTTTAATTTTTTCGGCCGTCCTCCATGCTCCATCGCATCCCACTGCATTCCTGAAATCAAATCAAATGTTTTACTTAAAAAAAATTAAAGGTTAATAATTGCCTAGTAGGCTATTGGAGGCCCATAGGCTAGCCTACTCTAAATACATTTCTGAAACACGAAGCGGTTTCTATTCATGCACAAATTATCTTCTATGCATTTGATCTCATTTTCATCTTCACATACTATCACTTTTCAATCTCAATAAGTTGTGGGTGGTCTCCCACAGCTAGAATGTATTTCTGTAGACCTTTTGGTCTGTCTCCTTTAATTGCAAAGTTGCTGAATGATAGAATGTTCAGCAATCCCATAGTAGGCCTATATTTCTATTCGAAATTACATTGTCGATGGATAATTATTCATTATCCTCAACACCTAAACATGTTCTAATGGGATACATTCGCTTCTAATGGCACTTACATGTACAAAAAGTAAAGCCATAAACAGACAAGGAGAAAAGTCAAGTATTTCCAAGCTCTTTAAAAGAACAATTTAGAGCAGACAAGTGCTTTTCAAACCTTGGATTAGATTCAGTCAAGCGGCCTGTTGATATGAAAAAATGTGTTGGGTTATAGTGCCACCCTCTGTTTAGTAAGTCAAATGCACCTTCATTTATTCATTTCTATGTTTTGTGACCCTCAAAGACGTTTAAAATAGACCGTTTTAAAACTATGCGATTTCCAGAAGAATTGTAGAAACCACATATGTATGAAGTCATAGCTTAAAAAGAAACCCAGTCCCTTTTGCTAAGATATTGTAGATGCTTTATATAGTCTTGATGATAAGCAATAAGCTGCACTTGAAGAGGGGAGGGGTTTTCCAAAACAACATGGTAGGCCTAATGATGGTTACAGTAATTAGAGGGGCTGATGATGCCAATTGCCTGTGTGTGTGTGTGTTTCATTCATCACTCCAAACAACAGGGCTTGTGTAATCAACATCTGTTGTGACAGGCAACCTCCCCTTTTCTTAGAATGGTATACTTCAGATGATGAGTGTCATACCAAACTGATAGCCCATGGCTGATTACACTCTTCCTCTTTGACCTCCACACTCCATGCCCTCCATTCCATGATCAGCTGCCATTCAAGGGATGTATTGAGACTTGAAGGAAACCTTGGAAAGGAGAGATGGTCTCAAGTACAAGTTGTGCCAAGATGCAATGCTTCAGGTACACTGACTGTGCTATAGAAATAGACTACCACCCTCGCTGACACTCGTGTTGACCTTCTAGCATTACATTTCCTGTTTGCCTTAATATAGAATCTGCAGCAGATGTTAACCGCAATTCTCGTGAAAATAGGTTGAGTTTAAAGAGTACTTTAAAGTTTTTGCTGCATTATGCAATAGTCCTACTCCATAATATAAACTACAGTCAGAGCATGTGTTACACTGTTAGATGAGGATACACAGTATTTTGGCACTGTTCAGTGACATTTATGTTTTTACAGCTAGGATTCTGATCTGTCATTCATGTGAACCAATACCTAATCTATGCCCTTGAGACAGTGCCTGGTGCCCACAGTACATTTATTCCCTCATATTTTCTCCATCTGCACATACATTCCTAAATTGGATTGTTGTACCCCCACAGTGCATAGGTAAAACATGTTATGGCCTGTTCAAGACACAGAATAATAGTCTTACACTAAAAAAAATCTCCATTCTCTACTCTGAGGTCACAATGTCATTGTTTGAAAAAAACATACAATGCATTCGGAAAGTATTCAGACCCCTTGACTTTTTCCACATTTTGATACGTTACAGCCTTATTCTAAAATTAATTATATAGTTTTTTTCCCTCATCAATCTACACACAATACCCCATAATGACAAAGTGAAAACAGGTTTGTGGACATTTTTACACATTAAAAATAAATAAAAATGGAAATATCACATTTACATTAGTATTCAGACCCTTTTCTTAGTACCTTTTTGAAGCACATTTGGCAGCGATTAGAGCCTCGAGTCTTCTTGGGTATGATGCTACAAGCTTGGCACACTTGTATTTGGGGAGTTTCTCCCATTCTTCTCTGCAGGTCCTCTCAAGCTCTGTCAGGTTGGATGGGGAACGTCGCTGCACAGCTATTTTCAGAGATGTCGATCGGGTTCAAGTCCTGGCTCTGGCTGGGCCACTCAAGGACATTCAGAGACTCATCCCGAAGCCACTCCTGCGTTGTCTTGGCTGTGTGCTTAGGGTCATTGTCCTGTTGGAAGGTGAACCTTCGCCCCAGTCTGAGGTCCTGAACACTCTGGAGCAGGTTTTCATCAAGGATCTCTCTGTACTTTGCTTCGTTCATCTTTCCCTCGATCCTGACTAGTCTCCCAGTCCCTGCCAAAAACATCCCCACAGCATGATGTTGCCACCACCATGCTTCACCGTAGGGATGGTGCCAGGTTTCCTCCAGACGTGACGCTTGGCATTCAGGCCAAAGAGTTCAATCTTGGTTTCATCAACCCAGAAAATCTTGTTTCTCATGGTCTGCGATTCCTTTAGGTGCCCTTTGGCAAACTCCAAGTGGGCTGTCATGTGCCTTTTACTGAGGAGTGGCTTCCGTCTAGCCACTCTACCATAAAGGCCTGATTGGTGGAGTGCTGAAAAGATGGTTATCCTTCTGGAAGGTTCTCCCATCTCCACAGAGGACCTCTGGAGCTCTGTCAGAGTGACCATCGGGTTCTTGGTCACCTCCCTGACCAAGGCCCTTCTCCCCCGATTGTTTGGCCACTGTGTTCTTGGGGACCTTCAATGCTGCAGGCATGTTTTGGTACCCTTCCCCAGATCTGTGCCTGGACACAATCCTGTTTCAGAGCTCTACAGACAATACCTTCGACCTCATGGCTTGGTTTTTGCTCTGACATGCACTGTCAACTGTGGGACCTTATATAGACAGGTGTGTGCCTTTCCAAATCATGTCCAGGATGCACCTGAGCTCAATTTCGAGTGTCATAGAAAAGGGTCTGAATACATATGTAAATAATTTAATTTGCAAAAAATTCAAAAAACCTGTTTTCGCATTGTCATTATGGGGTATTATGTGTAGGGGAAAAATGTATTTAATCCATTTTAGAATAAGGCTGTAATAAAATCTGGTCTGAATACTTTCCGAAATCACTGTACATTTTCACTCGCTCTGCAGAATATAATGATGACGTTATCTAAAGGCCAGGGAAATAAGACTTTGCTATGTTTGTGCTTCACTTCGTATATTTCCAATCTTATTTTAAAAGGTAATGTGGAGTCTGCTTTATGCACCACCACCTGGCCATTTCAGTCATCTTCTCCCAACCTTTGCTTTTACTTTAGTCTTAAGTAAATCAGTATGATAAATAGGCATTAGAATCAGATTCTACCCTATTAAGCTAGTGCATTGTGAGCACTCTCCAATATTTGAAAATAAAACCTAAGTGTACCTGACAATACAAGGGATTGTGTGATTGCACTGAATTTGAATGTCAGATATTCACATTCTCATTTAGAAAAATCTATTCCCCTGCCTCCAACACCAATTTCTCCATTAAAATCTAACGCTGTACTCTGTTTAATAAAGCATAACCTTTAGCTCACTTTAACTGCAGGAGGCCTATCTTCTATAAAACAACATGTCTTTATTGGACAGTAAAAGCTTCCAGTTAACAGATCAAATGAGTGGCAGGCAGGGGGGGAGAAAGTTCCTGCTAGAAATAACAGTGTTGTAATACTTTGCCCTGTCTCTGTGCCAGTCCTATGGGGTGCATTATGCCAAGCAGGGAGACAATAGTTTCCAATGGAAAAAGGCGGCCATAGTCTCCCTCCTGTATTGCTATGTTCTTTGGGGTCACTTGGATGGCCAGATCAGATGTGTCTCAGAGTCATGACATACAGTGGGGAGAACAAGTATTTGATACACTGCCGATTTTGCAGGTTTTCCTACTTACAAAGCATGTAGAGGTCTGTAATTTTTATCATAGGTACACTTCAACTGTGAGAGACAGAATCTAAAACAAAAATCCAGAAAATCACATTGTATGATTTTTAAGTAATTAATTTGCATTTTATTGCATGACATAAGTATTTGATCACCTACCAACCAGTAAGAATTCCGGCTCTCACAGACCTGTTAGTTTTTCTTTAAGAAGCCCTCCTGTTCTCTACTCATTACCTGTATTAACTGCACCTGTTTGAACTCGTTACCTGTATAAAAGACACCTGTCCACACACTCAATCAAACAGACTCCACAATGGCCAAGACCAGAGAGCTGTGTAAGGACATCAGGGATAAAATTGTAGACCTGCACAAGGCTGGGATGGTCTACAGGACAATAGGCAAGCAGCTTGGTGAGAAGGCAACAACTGCTGGCGCAATTATTAGAAAATGGAAGAAGTTCAAGATGACGGTCAATCACCCTCGGTCTGGGGCTCCATGCAAGATCTCACCTCGTGGGGCATCAATGATCATGAGGAAGGTGAGGGATCAGCCCAGAACTACACGGCAGGACCTGGTCAATGACCTGAAGAGAGCTGGGACCACAGTCTCAAAGAAAACCATTAGTAACACACTATGCCGTCATGGATTAAAATCCTGCAGCGCACACAAGGTCCCCCTGCTCAAGCCAGCGCATGTCCAGGCCCGTCTGAAGTTTGCCAATGGCCATCTGGATGATCCAGAAGAGGAATGGGAGAAGGTCATGTGGTCTGATGAGACAAAAATATAGCTTTTTGCTCTAAACTCCACTTGCCGTGTTTGGAGGAAGAAGAAGGATGAGTACAACCCCAAGAACACCATCCCAACCGTGAAGCATGGAGGTGGAAACATCATTCTTTGGGGATGCCTTTCTGCAAAGGGGACAGGACGACTGCACCGTATTGAGGGGAGGATGGATGGGGCCATGTATCGCGAGATCTTGGCCAACAACCTCCTTCCCTCAGTAAGAGCATTGAAGATGGGTCGTGGCTGGGTCTTCCAGCATGACAACGACCCGAAACACACAGCCAGGCCAACTAAGGAGTGGCTCCGTAAGAAGCATCTCAAGGTCCTGAAGTGGCCTCCAGACCTGAACCCAATAGAAAATATTTGGAGGGTGCTGAAAGTCCGTATTGCCCAGAGACAGCCCCGAAACCTGAAGGATCTGGAGAAGGTCTGTATGGAGGAGTGGGCCAAAATCCCTGCTGCAGTGTGTGCAAACCTGGTCAAGACCTACAGGAAACGTATGATCTCTGTAATTGCAAACAAAGGTTTCTGTACCAAATATTAAGTTCTGCTTTTCTGATGTATCAAATACTTATGTCATGCAATAAAATGCAAATTAATTACTTAAAAATCATACAATGTGATTTTCTGGATTTTTGTTTTAGATTCCGTCTCTCACAGTTGAAGTGTAGCTATGATAAAAATTACAGACCTCTACATGCTTTGTAAGTAGGAAAACCTGCAAAACCGGCAGTGTATCAAATACTTGTTCTCCCCACTGTAGGCTAGTAGGTCAGAGGCCTACCACTATTGCATGTATCACAAGTTTAATCAATCTGAACTGTGCCAATTGTTGTATTCACCCTCTGGTAGGATTACCTATCTGGGCATTGTGTTCTGCAGCCAGGTTTACGCAGTTATTTCAGTCATCTTGATTTAATAAGCTGTTTATACACTGAACTAAAATATAAACACAACATGCAACAATTTCAAAGATTTTACTGAGTTACAGTTCATATAAGGAAATCAGTCAATTGAAATAAATAAATTAGGCCCTAATCCAGGGTTCCCCAACTGGCGGCCAGTTGGCCGAATTTAGCCCTCTGGGGATTTTATTTGGCCCCCCATGTTTTGACTTATTTTTTCTCATTCTTGGACATAAAAAACTGTAAAAACACCAGGAAATCAGCTCCAAGTGATTTTAATTTTGGAAATCTGTTCCCAAGTATTCCCATGCATAATACATAATACGTGATCGTATACAAATGTAAGCAAGTTTTGAAGTTATTATCTTTGTCAAATACTATATATGTTTGGGCTTTTTGCAGTCAATTTGATGTCTACAAATTGTTTGTAAATATATTTTCCGGCCCCCGACCATCCACTCAAGAAAAAAATTGGCCAGCGGCTGAATCTAGTTGATGATCCCTACCCTAATCTATGGATTTCACATGACTGGGAATACAGATGCATCTGTTGGTCAGATACCTTAAAAATAAGGTAGGGGCGTGGATCAGAAAACCCGTCAGTATCTGGTGTGACCACAATTTGCCTCATGCAGCGTGACACATATCCTTAGCATAGAGTTGATCAGGCTGTTGATTGTGGCCTGTGGAATGTTGTCCCACTCCTCTTCAATGGCTGTGTGAAGTTGCTGGATATTGGTGGGAACTGGAACACGCTGTTGTACACGTTGATCCAGAGCATCCCAAACATGCTCAATGGGTGACATGTCTGGTGAGTGTGCCGGCCATGGAAGAACTGGGACATTTTCAGCTTCCAGGAATTGTGTACAGATCCTTGCGACATGGGGCTGTGCATTATCATGCTGAAACATGAGGTGATGGCGGCGGATGAATGGCACGACAATGGGCCTCAGGATCTCGTCACGGTATCTGTGCATTCAAATTGCCATCGATAAAATGCAATTGTGTTCGTTGTCCGTAGCTTATGCCTGCCCAAATCATAACCCCACCACCACCATGGGGCACTCTGTTCACAATGTTGATATCATCAAACTGCTGATATGCCCACTGAAGTCGGTTACGACGCCGAACTGCAGTCAGGTAAGGACGACAAGCACGCAGATGAGCTTCCCTGAGACGGTTTCTGACAGTTTTGCAGAAATTCTTCGGTTGTGCAAACCCACAGTTTCATCAGCTGTCTGGGTGGCTGGTCTCAGACAATCCCGCAGGTGAACAAGCCGGATGTGGAGGTCCTGGGCTGGCGTGGTTACACGTGGCCT
The DNA here is from genome assembly GCF_964263955.1 of Coregonus lavaretus. Lineage (NCBI taxonomy): Eukaryota > Metazoa > Chordata > Actinopteri > Salmoniformes > Salmonidae > Coregonus > Coregonus lavaretus. The sequence goes on from NC_140005.1 coordinate 18,497,597, forward strand.
GCAGTTTTGAGTCCGGTTGGACATACTGCCAAATTCTCTAAAACGACATTGGTAGAGGTAGAGAAATGAACCTTCAATTCTCTGCCAACAGCTCTGGTGGGCATTCCTGCAGTCAGCATGCCAATTGCACTCTCCCTCAGAACTTGAGACATCTGTGGCATTGTGTTGTGTGACAGAACTTCACATTTTAGAGTGGACTTTTATTGTCTCCAGCACAAGGTGCACATGTGTAATTATCATGCTCTTTAATCAGCTTCTTGATATGCCACACCTGTCAGGTGGATGGATTATCTTGACAAAGGACAAAATGCTCACTAACAGGGGTGTAAACAAATTTGTGCACAAAATTTGAGAGAAATAAGCTTTTTGTGCATATGGAACATTTCTGGGATATTTTATTTCAGCTCATGAAACATGGGACCAGCACTTTACATGTTGCATTTATATTTTTGTTCAGTATATTTTTTAAAGTCATCAGACCAGGTATTATAATATATTTAACTTTTACTATCTTTCACCACTTTGCTTAATTAAAACGTTTTAAAACGTATTCTACTACAACAAAAATACTTTAAAAGAGCTAAAGCAAGTCCCACAATTGTTCTTCATGAAAAATTACCTTCTAGTAATAATTACATTTTTGTGATTGTGATGTTTATTTACAAGAAGGTAACTTATAGCGCCAGCTTTAGCAGCAGTACCAAAAGTAAACACCAGGTGACACTGTGGAGCTAACTTGCCTTAAATAGTGAATTTTTTGAAAGGGTCCGTGCTATCTGGTATCTTTGGGATGTCCCTACACATTGAAGTTAGTTTTTTATTCTCTTTCCTGATGCAAGTGAAACATCTGTTTTAATTGGATCAAGTCAAGGGTTGCTTTAAGAGCACATGGTTTTCCCAAATAAAAATAATGCTCCAATTAAGAACTTAAGTTTATTTCCAGCACCTGTTCGTAGACATTTGGCATGAGAAGACTAAAGCACACAACAAATCTTCACTTCATTTTAGTCTTTTTAATTTCCTAAATATTCAGGGGTTAGATTAGAATAATTATTCATTACATTTAAATTGGTTGCTTTTAGCCAGTGAATATGAGAATATGTTCTCAATGGACTCACCTGATGAAATTAAGGTTAAAAAGGTGCGGATCTATAGGGGGGCATGTTCTGATGGGAGGCATCATTTAATGGCACTGTTCCATCAGACAATACCTCAGAACATTAATTTGAGAGTGGTGCATTTCTCCAACTCCATCTCTCGCCTCAGTTTAGTTTACCAAACAAAAGTGGCAAGGTCAGGCTGTCGAAACTACAGAATCTGGCTTTAATAATAATATCAGAGACAGTGACATTATTACATTTCTGTGAAAAATTGTAAGCATGGGGCAAGCGCCTGCTGGCTACATTCTACAGGGGGCGTGGCCACGGTACGAGCTGCGCTTCCGTGTTTACACACCCACGAAAAAGGAGGGGACTAGCGGCGAAACGTATGTTTACCGAGCAAGAATAGAGCGGTGGTGAGGAAAGTGGCGCTGTCAAAGCATAGGCTGACTGTATGTTAAAAAAAAGTCGTAGCTAATTCCAGATTTCAAAATTGCGTTTTACAGCGGAATGTTCACTCGAAGGGGCCATGGAGACGTCAAGAAATCTACACAGAAAGTTCTGGACCCAAAGAAGGATGTATTGACCCGACTGAAGCACCTCCGGTCACTGTTAGGTGAGTGAAATGTTAACGTGCTTTGCTGCAGCACCGAGCAGTGGCTCGCTCGCTTGATTATTGATGGTGCCTGCCTCCAAGCAAGCTAAATAACGTTAGCTGGCTCTGTAGTTAGCAATATGCGTGCATACCTTTTGAGTCCAATGTTTTTTTTACCACGTCGAATATATTTGTTGTCACGCTATGATATAAACGTGGAACTAGTTAGCTAACGTTAAACCAAGCCATCCCTTGTGGCTAGCGCGTCTGTCTAGCTAGCAAGCCACACTGTCATTGTAGAAAGGCTAGCTAAATTAGCTAGCTAAGTTAGCTGATTAGCATGCCAGTCAGCAGCACAGCAGGCAGGTTACAAAAACCAAGCCATTACCTTTAGCCACCTAGCTTTGTGGTAACAGGGTTCATGTCACAGGTACTAACTAAATGGCCAGTTTTGTTATGCAAGTTGGCTGCTATTGTTAACTATCAACTTCCAGTCCTTCAACGGCTTGCTAGCTAACATAGCCACTGTCTAACTTACTAAACTCACTGGAATTTAGATTGCTAGCTGACATTAACAAAATAGGCGTTATTTGTAGCCAACATTTGTAGATGACATCTGAACAGAATGCACATGACACTGTTGAAGCTAGGCTGATAAATTAGATTGTGATACCAGATTTCTGGTTACACAGCCAGAAACTAAGTACTGCAAAAACTTAACTTACAAGACAGAATGCTGGATAAAATTACATTTAAACTTACTCTACCGGTTGTCTGCGCGGTTGGTCCTTCTGCTGCTCGAAATTTGAGACAAAATATCAGCAGCAAAGTATTATTTACCCGAGTTTTTAGAGTGCAGGTACTGCCATTGAGCACAAAACGATGTAAACACCTGCAAGAGTTAGATTTGTATGCATGCTTCGCGTGCATGTACTTCTGTCTTGCGCACGTGCCTTAGGTGATGAGAAAACATATATTGATTGTCACACACACCTGCATTTAAGAATACTTTCCTGTTGATATTTTGTCTAAAATTTCGACCTGAATAAGAACCAACCCCACGGACATTTCGCAGAGTAAGTTAAAATATAATTGTATTTAACATTCATGACAGACAAGGGATGTTTCGTTTCTATGTCAAAATATTGCCAGACTCCCACTTCGTATGGTGTTTTTATGAAGCGCACTGTAAAGCGGTGTGCTAGTTGGACCATTGAAATTTACTCACCTTGTCCGAATCCGTCTTATAACAGGCTCACTGACCTGTAGAACACCTATATCTGGGATGAACCCCCTGTCATTTAGGCCCTAACTGTCAACCACTTTACACTACTTCTGTGTACAAATCTGTGTGCTGAAGTAGTGCACAGATGGTTAATATGCCGAAAGTGTAGTGGTAGCCTATCAGGGTGCTTTCCTGCTGACACTGCAGATTCAATGTCAAGACTTGTATGGTCAAGATAGAGGTCAACAGTGAGCCGAGGCAGTCTGTTACTTCTCCACTGTTTTTCTTGTCCTTGTGTGGGTAAAGATAAGGCAAATCAAATGTTATTTGTCACGTGCTTCGTGAACAGCAGGTGTAGACTAACAGTGAAATGCTTATTTACTGGTCACTTTCTAACAATGCAGAAATAAAGATAAAAAAAATATATATATTGAAATATTGACACAAGGAATAAATACACAGTGAATAACACATCATGATAATGAGTTTTAAAAAACATGGCCAGGGAGTACCAGGTAATAACATCGCTATATACAGGGAGTACCGGGTAATAACATGGCTATATACAGGGAGTACCAGGTAATAACATGGCTATATACAGGGAGTACCAGGTAATAACATGGCTATATACAGGGAGTACCAGGTAATAACATGGCTATATACAGGGAGTACCAGGTAATAACATGGCTATATACAGGGAGTACCAGGTAATAGCATGGCTATATACAGGGAGTACCAGGTAATAACATGGCTATATACAGGGAGTACCAGTACCGAGTCGATGTGCAGGGGTACGAGGTAATTGAGGTAGATACTTTTGTATATATAGTGTATGTGGACACCCCTTCAAATTAGTGGATTCGGCTATTTCAGCCACACCCGTTGCTGACAGGTGTATAAAATCAAGCACACAGCCATGCAATCTCCATAGACAAACATTGGCAGTAGAATAGCCTTAGTGAAGAGCTCAGTGACTTTCAATGTGGCACGGTCATAGGATGCCACCTTTCCAACAAGTCAGTTCATCAAATTTCTGCCCTGCTTGAGCTGCCCCGGTCAACTGTAACTGCTGTTATTGTGAAGTGGAAATGTCTAGGAGCAACAACGGCTCAGCCGCGAAGTGGTAGGCCACACAAGCTCACAGAACGGGAGCGCTGAAGCATGTATTGTGTAAAGAATGTCTGTCATCGGTTGCAACACTCCCTACCGAGTTCGAAACTGCCTCTGGAAGCAACGTCAGCACAAGAACTGTTCGTCGGGAGCTTCATGAAATGGATTTCCATGGCCGAGCAGCTGCACACAAGCCTAAGATCACCATGCGCAATGCAAAGCGTGGGCTGGAGTGGTGTAAAGCTCGCTGCCATTGGACTCTGGAGCAGTGGAAACGCGTTCTCTGGAGTGATGAGTAACGCTTCACCATCTGGCAGTCCGACGGACAAATCTGGGTTTGGCGGATGCCAGGAGAACGCTACCTGCCCCAATGCATAGTGCCAACTGTAAAGTTTGGTGGAGGAGGAATAATGGTCTGTGGCAGTTTTTCATGGTTTGGGCTAGGCGCCTTAGTTCCAGTGTAGGGAAATCTTAACCTACAGCATACAATGACATTCTAGACGATTCTGTGCTTCCAATTTTGTGGCAACAGTTTGGGGAAGACCCTTTCCTGTTTCAGAATGACAATGCCCCCGTGCACATAGCGAGGTCCATACAGAAATGGTTTGTCGAGATCGGTGTCAAAGAACTTGATTGGCCTGCACAGAGCCCTGACCTCAACCCCATTGAACACCTTTGGGATTAATTGGTACGCCTACTGCGAGCCAGGCCTAATCGCCCAACATCAGTGCCCGACCTCACTAATGCTCTAGTGGCTGAATGGAAGCAAGTCCCCGCAGCAATGTTCCAACATCTAGTGGAAAGCTTTCCCAGAAGATTGGAGGCTGTTACAGCAGCAAAGGGGGGACCAACTCCATATTAATGCCCATGATTTTGGAATGAGATGTTCGATACTTTCGGTCATGTAGTGTATGTACATATAGATAGGGGTGAAGTGACTAGGCAACAGGATAGATAATAGACACTAAGTAGCAGGTCTGTTTGTGCAGTGGCTGATAGCTGGGCCTCCATATTGATGTTCAATGGCCGTTCCCCTCCTCCCTCCTGCAGTCAGTGTTTGCAGCAAAGGAAGGATTTCCTCCTGGTCTTGTGCTGGCTGGTGCCTATGTGGACAGGAAGTGGGGATGAGTGATAGGGTGCTGCTGTACACAGCAGGGAGTTTAGGTTGGCCTCTATTTTTTTTTATTGATCACCGTGATATGTGCTGCTATAAATTATGTTGAAAGCTTACAAAACCATGTGGTTATTATTTTCATGTTAAAAAGGCATCTTTTTTTTATACGAGAACTCAGACACACACACTGACAAAAGAACACAGGCAAGTGTCACTGCACTCCCTCCGTTCTTACCGAAAGGTAAAACATGCCACTTCCAATGTTTTTGATATCAAGATAGGAATGATATTAAAGGTCCTTCTAAATGTCAGGGACATCCTGAAACCATTACCCCTATCCATGTTGATTCAGCTTGACTCAAGTTTGATTTAAGCCCAATATCATAGCATGACATCAATAGGCTATGGTCAGTCACAAGGCCAGGAAAAGCTCCTGGCCCATTTGCCCTAAAAGTTATGTACTTGAAAAATCATTCTGCATAGTCTATTTTCACTGGAGCTTCTTTGTGTTGGTTTTGTGCCCAGTTAGCATATCTGCCATGTTGAGTGTGAGAGCGGCTGCATGTTAATTTGCTGGTCATGCCTGGCTGGATCTGGCTGAGGTTGTTAATTACAGGAGCCTGCTAGACCACTTGATCACACACCGCCTCTGTGACTGGAGCTATGCATGTCTATTCCTTAACTGGGATAACATACACACTCATAGTACGCGTGCATGCACACACCGCACACTTAAATGCCTGAGACTCTACTTGCACTCTGCCCTCTCCATTCCCTGGTGGAGTATAGGCTTACCTCAAATGCAATGGCAAAAGCCAAGGCAACAATTCAGAGAGAATTTGCTTCTCTTTATTATTAGTTTGTCTAAGATGCAGTGTAAACAATTTGCTTGACCTAAAACAGCAGGTGGCCTCCATGGGAACAATGGTAAATAAGTGCAAGTGTTGTTGGTGATAACGGTGTGTGTGCAATCAGCGAGAGAGAGGAGAAGACAGAGGGAATGTTTACCACAGTGTCACTTCATCCTCTACATGCTTTTGCTGTGAATGTTGGTGGGGTCAGGGTCAACTGGGATGGCTGCTGTAGTGGCTTCCTTTCCTCTTTACCATAGCCACTGCCCTAGCCTGAAGCGGGGTTGTTTCGGACGCATACAGTCCACACTCAACGTTTCCAAACGGCCAAACATTCAATGAGATCCAGGGATATAGTGCAACAAAAATGTTTATTCTTCTTATCTAACAAAAAGGTATTCTCCAATCAACTTAAAGCAGAGATTACTTGAAATGCAAATACATAATATAATATGACCTGTCTGTCTGTATTTCTGTATGTCTATATGGTCAAAAAACTATACCGCTCCCGCATCTAGCAAGGACTCCTCCCCCCGAAGGCCCAACTTCCTGCCTTTATACTAACACAATTAACACAGTACAATGAATGGGCAAGAGGGGGGGCCAAAAACTGAGTTACACTAATAACAAATGAATATATCTCCATCCGGTAAATAAATCATAAAGGTACGTACCTAATATTTCATCATATACATTAATATTTAATATATTTACACAAATGTACATGGAGCTCAGTATGTTCAGTCTTTTATACAAAATATGCCCAAATCGGCTCTAACAGCTGCTGTTGGGAGGTAAAGCTCTGGGGAAACAATGACTGCCACATCGGAAACCAACTCAGCAAGGTCTTTTTCCCTGTTGAGTCAAGCTGAGACCTCTTGACATGTGATTTTCCCCTTTTCAAAACGCACTGGATAGCTTCGAACTCGTGCTATCTTTAATCCCTGTCCACAGTGTAGCCTACTTTCAAACACTTGTACAGGTTCAATGTACCATAGAATACCAGCTTATTGCTGTGATTCTGCTAATGCGTCAGAGTTTAAAATCACATCTTAGCTAGGCTGCATTAATAAATGACAGTCAGGCTAGCCTATTTGTCATACTGTGGTTTTAATAGCCAGTTTACGAATAGCTTTGTCCAAATAGAAAATAAATAATCCCATGTGATAGGCTAAAGTCAATTTTAGAACGTGAATGTGTGTTCTTTGAAGTACAGTCTGAGCTTTACCATCAGCCTACTCACTTTCTCTGGTTACCGGCTTATCAGAACTAAACCAGTCTACATTTCCATGTAATTTACATCTAGTCATTTACATCTACGCACGTTCAATGGTCTACCTCCTTGATGGGTGTGATTGGGGCAGTTCATGTAGCGCTCTGACTGTAAATAAACTCTCGAAGAGCCTCTGTTATAAAAACAAGCAACCTGCTTTCAGGGCATTCTTTTTCATATGCGAGAGTCTTTTACTGCTCGTACTATACTGCATTTAATGACAGTTGTCAAGCACTCGAATAAGAGACATAGCTATTCAAAATATTTCTGATCTGCCTATTCACTGAAGAAGTTAGGCCTAAGTTATCCCAATGAATACAATCTACCCCAGGGTGAAATACACCTTCTGCCCCGCCTTGAAGTGTATTATGTTGAGAATGTGTTAATGAAGCTCACATTAAACAATGCGTTGTTCCTTTAGAAAGGCTCACACACAGTAGGACAAGGCTTGTCATTTCATACCATAGAGAAAGATGGGTCAGGGTTATAATTCACATTGACATCAGTGACATTGGAAACCACATAGGCCTAACCAACGGAAGCAATGAATGACTAAGGGCAATACCTCATGTTATGTTATTGTTGTCAGCCAAATTAGCCAATAATACTTGTTCAGATCAGTTTAATACCACAGCTTTAGTGAAAATCCATACTAGGCCTATGTTTTGCTCAGTAATGGGCTACAGTCACTGTGGCATTTCAATCCTCTGCCATTGGCCTGACTCTGGTATGGATATCAAGGCCTGTGCCAGATGCGGCAATCTCAAATCCATTGTTAATAGCTGGGCGTAGATGTGAACTGTGCTATACAGGTTAGGTGACACTAGACAGCCATTAGCAGGTCTGTGTCTGTCTAGTGTTGCACATTAGGATGACAGCTTCTGTCATTATCACCCTGGCAGGATAATGACTGGTTCTGTGGGTGAGGCTGAGAGACAGAAGAGAGAGCAGCCTGGCCTGATCTCATATAACAGTTTCCTCCGTGCCACTCCCATGGTTGTCCGTTATTACTGTGTACCTGTTAGACTTGCCAATTCCAGACAGTCATAGTGTCATTTAGTCTGTTCCTGTGCGATTCATAGGGCACTATAGGCTATCTATAGGCCTAGCCTAGGCCCAGTGACCAGAATAACATATACCATACATGAGCTACAATAATAAATTACACATCATTCTGATGTTAACTAGGATATACACGGAGTGTACAAAACATTAAGAACAACAATTTCCATGACATTGACTGACTAGGTTAATCCAGGTGAAATGTATGATCCCTTATTGATGTCACTTGTTAAATCCACTTCAATCAGTGTAGATGAAGGGGAGGAGACCGGTTAAAGAAGGATTTTTAAGCCTTAAGAAAATTGAGATATGGATTGTGTGTGTGCCATTCAGAGGGTGAAGGGGCAAGAACAAATATTGAAGTGCCTTTGAACGGGGTATGATAGTAGGTGCCAGGCGCACCGGTTTGTGTCAAGAACTGCAACACTGCTGGGTTTTTCATGTTCAACAGTTCAATGGTCCACCACCCAAAGGACATCCAGCGAACTTGACACAACTGTGGGAAGCATTGGCGTCAACATGGGCCAGCATCCCTGTGGAACGCTTTCGACACCTTGTAGAGTCCATACCCCGATGAATTGAGGCTGTTCTGAGTGCAAAAGGGGAGGGTGCAACTCAATATTAGGAAGTTGTTCCTAATGTTTGATATACTCAGTGTATCTGTCTTTACCTTAAGATCAGGGTCAGCTCAGTCCACTCCTATTCTTGCCAGTGAGATGGCCGGCCAGTGTGGGTGTGACTTCCCTAAGCTTGGTACAGCACCAAGATAAGCATCTGGCAGTATAAAGAAGCAATGTGCCATGATCCCCAGGCAATTAGCATTTCAAACAATGTGTGCCATGATAAAAATGCAGCTGGTGTACAGCTGTCCTCTTTATCCCCACCTCACACAGGCCTCAGTCAGAGTGCCATTGTCAGTAATGTAGGCCTAGGTGGTGTTCTTTCACAGAACGGGCTTGGTATTTCTGGATTCATGATATCAAGTACAGTAGAAAAACAATGTGATTATTTTTTGCCAAACAACAGAGTACTAGGCCCATCTCTTAATGCAGAGTCAGCACTGACCTACTTCTGGGTAAATAAATATGTACGACAACGGTGACATACGGTAATGAGTGTGACGTCCAGCAGGGATATCTAGTCCCCATCTTGGCCGTGGTGTACAGGCTAGATGCTGTGTTCGGAGCTCAGGTTGGTGCCTGGGACTGCAGAGTTAGGCTCACCTCTAGCTGCATGGCCTGAGGCTAATGCTAGCTGGTGTTTGTGACATCTAGGAGTCAACATCAAATCTGTGGTCTATAGTTCAGTTTGGCCATGGCCATTTCCATTAAGCTGACATACTGTAGAAGTGCAGGCTTTGGTGCAGCAAGTCTACCAATTAAGTGGGTTGATAGATTAGGGGAAAGAAAACAACAACATTTGCTGTGGTCCCATGTTGCTCAGTTGGTAGAGCATGGCGCTCGCAATGCCAGGGTTGTGGGTTCTATTCCCACAGGGGACCAGTATGAAAATGTATGCACTCAGTACTGTAAGTCACTCTGGATAAGAGGTTCTGCTAAATGACTAAAATTAAATATACATTTGTATGTCCTGATTTTAAGAGAAATTAAATGTGTACCTGCAGTGGTTGTTTAGTTGGAACCCTACTATTGAATCATTTATGAACAGTCTTAGGAACGACTACAGAAACATCCAAAGACTTCCCCTAACTGGTTGGAGGAGATCAGGACTAGGCTTGAGCGGTATTCAGATTTTCATATTGTCATATCGTCCTTCACTCATACCGGGATTTACGGTATTACCGGCATAGCATAGAAGGGGGGCGCTAAAAACGCAACAAAAGCCTGTTGGGCATCTTGCCAGAATGCTAACAAAAGTAGCACAAATTAATAGTTAAATCACATTGACGCTGTTACCTAAATGCTAACGAGCGAAAATTAACAAACCTAATTGGAATGCCAGGCAAATCCAGATCATAAAGTTATACAAGCATATCTAGTAGCTACCAAATATCATTTTCTTTGAGTGTGAACATTTACAAGCGAAAGTGAATGAGAAAAATTGTGCAAATGAACAAAGTTGTGATTAGTGCTGACCGCATTTAGTCGACTGGTCGACTGTTTGGTCGATAGGCTGTTGGTCGACCGAGATTTTTTTAGTCAAGCAGTGGCAAATAAAGAAAAACCCTGGAATGAGTAGGTGTGTCCAAACTTTTCACTGGTACTGATATATATATATATATATATATATACATACATACATACATACATACATACATACATACATACATACATACATACATACATACATACATACATACATACATACATACTACCGTTTAAAAGTTTGGGGTCACTTAGAAATGTCCTTGTTTTCCATGAAAACATACATGAAATGAGTTTGAATAGGATATATAGCAAACTGAATAGGACATGTAGTCATTGACAAGGTTAGAGATAATGATTTTTAATTGAAATAATAATTGTGTCCTTCAAACTTTGCTTTCGTGAAAGAATGCTCCATTTGCAGCAATTACAGCCTTGCAGATCTTTGGCATTCTAGTTGTCAATTTGTTGAGGTAATCTGAAGAGATTTCACCCCATGCTTCCTGAAGCACCTCCCACAAGTTGGATTGGCTTGATGGTCACTTCTTACGTACCATACGGTTAAGCTGCTCCCACAACAGCTCAATAGGGTTGAGATCCAGTGACTGTGCTGGCCACTCCCTTATTACATTACATTACATTTAAGTCATTTAGCAGACGCTCTTATCCAGAGCGACTTACAGTTAGTGCATACATTACTTTTGTTTTGTTTTTTCATACCCCCCGTGGGATTATAGACAGAATACCAGCTGACTGCTTTTTCCCTAAATAATTCTTGCATAGTTCGGAGCTGTGCTTTGGGTGATTGTCCTGTTGTAGGAGGAAATTTGCTCCAATCAAGCACCGTCCACAGGGTATGGCATGGCGTTGCAAAATGGAGTGATAGCCTTCCTTCTTCAAGATCCCTTTTACCCTGTACAAATGTCCCACTTTACCACCACCAAAGCACCCCCAGACCATCACATTGCCTCCACCATGCTTGACAGATGGCATCAAGCACTCCTCCAGCATCTTTTCATTTGGTCTGCGTCTCACAAATGTTCTTCTTGTGATCCGAACACCTCAAACTTCGATTAGTCTGTCCATAACACTTTTTTCCAATCTTCCTCTGTCCAGTGTCGGTGTTCTTTTGCCCATCTTAATCTTTTTATTTTTATTGGCCAGTCTGACATATGGCTTTTTCTTTTAAACTCTGCCTAGAAGGTCAGAATTCCGGAGTCGCCTCTTCACTGTTGATGTTGAGACTGGTGTTTTGCGGGTACTATTTAATGAAGCTGCCAGTTGAGGACCTGTGAGGCGTCTGTTTCTCAAACTAGACACTCTAATGTATATGTCCTCTTGCTCAGTTGTGCACCGGGGCCTCCCACTCCTCTTTCTATTCTGGTTAGAGCCAGTTTGCGCTTCTTTAAATCAGCACAACAGTTTTCAGCTGTGCTAACATACAGTTGAAGTCGGAAGTTGACACACTTAGGTTGGAGTCATTAAAACTTGTTTTTCAACCACTCCACAAATTTCTGGTTAACAAACTATAGTTTTGGCATGTCGGTTAGGACATCTACTTTGCATGACACAAGTAATTTTTCCAACAATTGTTTACAGACAGATTATTTCACTTGTATATCACTGTATCACAATTCCAGTGGGTCAGAAGTTTACATACACTAAGTTGACTGTGCCTTTAAACGGCTTGGAAAATTCCAGAAAATGATGTCATGGCTTTAGAAGCTTCTGATAGGCTAATTGACATCATTTGAGTCAATTGGAGGTGTACCTGTGGATGTATTTCAAGGCCTACCTTCAAACTCAGTATGTTTGACATCATGGGAAAAAAGTGTTTGACATCATGGGAAAATCAAAAGAAATCAGCCAAGACCTCAGAAAAAGAATTGTAGACCTCCACAAGTCTGGTTCAACCTTGGGAGCAATTTCCAAATGCCTGAAGGTACCACGTTCATCTGTAAACACCATGGGACCACGCAGCCGTCATACTGCTCAGGAAGGAGAGGCGTTCTGCCTCCTAGAGATGAACATACTTTGGTGTGAAAAGTGCAAATCAATCCCAGAACAACAGCAAAGGACCTTGTGGAGATGCTGGAGGAAACAGGTACAAAATTATCTATATCCACAGTAAAACAAGTCCTATATCGACATAACCTGAAAGGCCACTCAGCAAGGAAGAACCCACTGCTCCAAAACCTCCATAAAAAAGCCAGACTATGGTTTGCAACTGCACATGGGGATGAAGATCATACTTTTTGGAGAAATGTCCTCTGGTCTGATGAAACAAAAATAGAACTGTTTGGCCATAATGACCATCATTATGTTTGGAGGAAAAAGGACAATGACCCCAAGCATACTTGGCAAAATGGCTTAAGGACAACAAAGTCAAGGTATTGGAGTGGCCATCACAACGCCCTGACCTCAATCCTATAGAAAATGTGTGGGCAGAACTGAAAAAGCGTGTGCGAGCAAGGAGGCCTACAAACCTGACTCAGGTACACCAGCTCTGTCAGGAGGAATGGGCCACAATTCACCCAACTTATTGTGGGAAGCTTGTGGAAGGCTACCCGAAACGTTTGACCCAAGTTAAACAATTTAAAGGCAATGCTACCAAATACTAATTGAGTGTATGTAAACTACTTACCCACTGGGAATGTGATGAAAGAAATAAAAGCTGAAATAAATCATTCTCTCCACTATTATTCTGACATTTCACATTCTTAAAATAAAGTGGTGATCCTAACTGACCAAAGACGGGGAATCTTTACTAGGATTAAATGTCAGGAATTGTGAAAAAAACTGAGTTTAAACGTATTTGGCTAAGGTGTATGTAAACTCCGACTTCAACTGTATATACTACCAGTCAAAAGTTTGGACACACCTACTCATTCAAGGGTTTTTCTTTATTTTTACTATTTTCTACATTGTAGAATAATAGTGAAGACATCAAAACGATGAAATAACACATATGGAATCATGTAGTAACCAAAAAAAGTGTTAAACAAATCAAAATAGATTTTAGATTCTTTAAAGTAGCCACCCTTTGCCTTGATGACAGCTTTGCACACTCTTGGCATTCTCTCAACCAGCTTCACCTGGAATGCTTTTCCAACTGTCTTGAAGGAGTTCCCACATATGCTGAGCACTTGTTGGCTGCTTTTCCTTCACTCTGCGGTCCAACTCATCCCAAACCATCTCAATTGGGTTGAGTTTGGGTGATTGTGGAGGCCAGGTCATCGGATGCAGCACAACATCACTCTCCTACTTGGTCAAATAGCCCTTACATAGCCTGGAGGTGTGTTGGGTCGTTGTCCTGTTGAAAAACAAATTAAAATCCCACTAAGTTCAAACCAGATGGGATGGCATATGGCTGCAGAATTCAGTGTCACCAGCAAAGCACGCCCACACCGTCACACCTCCTCCTCCATGCTTCACGGTGGGAACCACACATGCGGAGATCATCCGTTCACCTACTGTGCGTCTCACAAAGACACAAAGTTTTGGTTTATTTCATTCCATTTACTAGTTGTCAATTTATTCATTGTCTTTTGTTTGAAACGCTCCTGTCAATCTTGAGTAAGGACACACACTTGATTACGCATATAGAAGTAGGACTAGTTTACCTGGCCTGCGCGCAAATGTAGGCCTATAAATGTGCCCATTTGGGGATCTGATACTATTTCTAATTGTCTTAACTCGCCAACTGTGGAGCTTCTCAAAGTATTTTTTTCTTTGCCTCAAACAGCAAGTAAACGAAGTCTGTTTTTACATCCATTGAGAATAGTTCCTCAACCTAGCCTATTTGAGAAATCTTTCCAGCTCTCTCCCTTTCGATTACCACTCAGCATGAAAGAGAAAAAAAAATGTCATTCTCTGATCTGGTGGAAACGTCATAAAATAGGCCTAGCTGATTACAGCATTTTCTGTCCGGAGCTCACTGGTGCAGGAAACTCTGAGGGCCCAGAATATTTTAGACAATGTTGCAAGTTTGCTAGCACAAGGTTTGCGGACCAAGCTAATACAATAGTTGATACAATGTTTCAAGTTCCTTGCAGACAGGCTATGCATAGCCAATGTGATTTATAGGATATTTATTTTTATCAGGATATTTTCTAGCTGCGGGCTGCAATGTTTTTATTTGTTGGCTTTATGTAGGCTATTTTTACACATTGGCAATGGCAATAGAAGTTCATTTTAGATTTGTATCATTTTCATTTAGATAGAATTTTGATTAACTTGGGACACCAAATGGAAATCGTTGCCAACCGCTGGTGTAACCTATTACCGGCAACTTCAGGAGCGTAACAGCGGGAGGAGGAGGGTGAGGAACAGGTTTTTTTGTTCTGGTTAAGCTATATTGATCTCTGGCGTCCTCTTTAGTAATTTGTGTCTCTTCATTTTTAATTGCAGTGCTTAAAGATTTTATTTTTGGGGGACAACCCTAGCTGTGATGAATGCTTTTCTGAAGGAAGAGCAGCATGTGTACACGGAGAAGAACGGAGGAGAAAATAAACGCAAGTAGGAAAAAAACACAGAGGGAAAAATGACAGATGTACATATAACTCATCCAGAGCTCTTTAGCTTCTGGCAGAAAGCCATTATAAGATATCTGATGGCAAACATTTAGTAGTGAATTGCATACAAGTGTAACTTCATCACCTCATTTGCGCCGCACAACAGAGATTTGCCGATAGATATAGAACGCTATGGACTCACCAGCTCGCTTTCTCCTGTTGTGCTATTTACAAACAAATACGGGACTGGCTCAACTGTTCTGGGAACTATGGTAATAATTTAATAATGTGACAGGTGAAAGGAAGAATGCAATCTGCTTTATCTCCTAAGGTATTGCACAAGTTGACTGCAGCTAAATACAAATATTGGAATGTATTAAAAAAACTTCAAATAAATAGTTTTGACGATATTGACGGTATGTAAAAGCCGTCCCATGGCTTTTTCCAAATACCCCGGTGTACGGTATATACGGTGTACCGCCCAAGCCTAATCAGGACCTGTCACGACTGAGTCCCACAGGGAGGAAGGTCTGGCTTTGGGAAAACACTGTTGCTCTGTCTGTAGGAATACACACCTGACTGATACAGCCCTTTCAACTCTCCTCTGCATTTCCTAGTATCTGTCAATCAATCTCTAATGTCTATTATTCTACAGTCCTCCAAGTCCAAACAGTCATGAATATTCACATAAGAGAAGAGGGAAGTGTGTATGAGGAATAATAAAGTGTACATGTTGTGAATCTCTTTATTCTCTGAGTGTATTTCAGAGCTGTGAAGCCTGGAGAGACTGTTACTACAGTATGCTTCACTGACCTTTGCAATGTTAGTCAAAATGAAGGTGAATGTTTGGCAATCTTCAGAAAGGGTTTAGTGTCGTCTCTGCTTGGTTACTCAATGTCCCTGTTATTGATTTATTCATTCTGATCAATTTAATGTGTTTGACAGTTGTCATTCTGCAGAATCTGAAGTAATGTGAAAAAGTTCATGTTCTTTATCAAAGCTTGACAAAAAATGTATTGCAATCTACATTTCTTTGCACTGTAGGCTAAATACTGAGTTTAAATGTAAGAGGGACAGAGGGACATTACAAGGACACATGCAATAGAACAAAGGGTGAGGAGTAGCCTAGGCCTAGCCTATGTTCTGCACTGAGCAATATTTATTGTGTCATTTAGACAGCTCATGAAAGTCAACCAAACTGGTAAGTCTGGTCAGACTGGTTTCATGATCTTAAGTTCAAATAACAGAATGTACTAGAGTCCCAATGGGAAAACAGTAGGCTAGCTATGACAAGTCCACCACATATAATGCTTATTTAATATCTGCTTGATCTCACTAATCATTCATATCGGTGTTGTCACGATACCAGAATTTTCACTTCGATACCGATCAGGGCCTAAAATTAACTTTTTGGTCCACCAGCCACAGATTTATTACCAGCCCCAAATATTTTTTGGCCATAAAAAAAACACAAAACAACGGATGACAATGCTTTGTAATGTTTCCAAAACAAGAAATGTATTAGTAAGAAGAAATGTGGTATATTGCTAAATTTCATACATTTTTTTGTGGCCTGTCTTTTAATGAAAATATCAGAGACAAAATGTTCAGCTGCCCCTTTAAGGGCGGGAGGTTGACTTGGTAACGGGCCTCTCGAGTCCTGTCATGTGTGTCTGTGATTTGGGATCTGACTATCAGTTGAAGCAGCAGACTCAAACTAACGATGAAAAACAACCGAGCTTGTGAATAAAACAATGTAAATAGTCAAGAAACACGAGGAGTCTCACTTGGTTGACTTTCGATTAAATTAGATCAACATTTATGCCAGCACTTCACTCATTCCATACAGCTCCCTTGCCAGCAGTGTTGCTGCGCGAGATGGGATATAGGATTCTTATTTATTTGTGCAATTAGCAGCTATGACACAAAACAGCAGAACTACTACTGCAGCATTTGTCTAACCCAAACTCGCACATGTGCTCATACTTAGACTTTTGCCTATTTTTATTCACAAATGTAATGCTTGCACTGCAAATTGACCACCCACCAACATGGCTGGTGAAATATACCATTCTTAGATATGTCACCAAATTGTTGTTTAAACACAGTTTTGCAATTAATGTCTACTAGCATCAGCAGCACTCTGTAGGGTAGCACCATGGTGTATCTGAGAATAATACCAATAGACAATGTATGAGGCTAATTATTATACTAGATGTTGTACATGCCTTGTACTGACATTAAATTGTTTAGTGCAAATCCAACCCTTGTCAGTGCAATGTCTGGAAGCAGGAGATGATGGGATCCTTAGTTTAATACAAACACACAACTACTATTACCATGTTCAATGCCAGATACTTTGAAGGTTTGAGTAGCACTTGGAGGTGCCACTGTGATAATGAAGATGGTTTGCCTAAGACTACCACAACAATTACATTGTCTATGCTAAATGTGTTTTAAATTGTAAAATACAACAATTATAGTTAGGCTATAAGAACTACATTTTATTCAATGGGGCAAGGCAAAGCAGAGATGACACACAAAATACTTTTCATTTCACCCATACAACAATATAGCCTATTATTAAAGTACAGTATGTTTACAATATCATAAACAATAGTCTTTTACATGTTTTTTCAAATTACATTTGATATATTCATACAGTGTAAGGGGTCACTTTTGTCATGACAACAAGGTGAAGGTGCTCTCTCCTCAAATGGCACAACAGAATCATTCAGATTGACCAAAGCACAGCATATGACAACCATTTTGTCTAACTGAGGGATGTATCCTTCCATATCTGGAAAAGGACGAAGTAGAAGTAGAAATTGATGCTGCTGCAGCATTGCTCATTTTCACAGTGGGAATCCAGTCGACATGGGTGTCTAGATAGTCAGCTGTTGAACCTACAGTACATAAACAAATGAAAAGCACACCTGCTGTTAGAATAGAATATAACTTATTCAGGTCACCTATACCCTCAGGGCTCTTGATTGTTTGGTTGTGTTTCATTCATTTAGGTGTTTTAGTGTCATATAAAGATGACATCTATTGTTGGGCTGGAACGACCAATAGTCAACACAGCAGGTTGTCATATCCCATTGAGGTATTTGTCCTATGCTGTAATGTCCATACATTTACCCTCCTTTATAAATAAAGTTTTCAACAAATTATCATTGGGTCAGTGCCACGAGTTTTTTTGGACAATAATGTCGTCCTCCAGGTTAGATGGACGTCATATTGTGAAATTTGTGTATCCCCTTTTCGTAGCTTGTTTTTATTGATCTGTTGTCAGTGTGAGCAGAGTAGGCCTAGGCTACCCTGTGATTTGTCATATTTAAAAAGATGCTGCTTATGTCTCCAGTCATATAAAGTGTAGTAGAATTTCATGAAGTGTTTATGAAAGGCCACGTTTTTCCTGTGCAAAGGAAAGAAACGTCTCTGATATTCTAGGCCTATGCCACTACGCGCTCATTAATAACCTAAATTATGACTATCCAATTTACTCATCACATTAGGATAGTAGGCTTACATTTGTCTGCAAATGTGATGATAGATGAATGCAATGCTTTATTATAAAGGGGCATTTTTATGGTAAAAAAAAAAAAAAAAGAGCTTCCCCAAAACTTGAAACTCACGCGCCGACACAGTTGCTAATAGTTAGACTACAAGCTATCTAGCTAGCTTATGTTGGCTAACTGAGTCTTGTTGTTAACACCTGGTTAGCGTAACAGCTAACAGCTAAAGTAAACTCGCAAATCAATCAGACTTACCAGTGATGAAATGATCAGAGCAGACCCTTGGCTGACAGCTGTCTGGGTTCAGGTCTTGAGGGGCAAAAAAGTTTATTCGCTTTTCTGACTGTTCGTGAGTCTTATCTCCTTGGTGTTTCATGATTGTGGGTAATCTGTAAAAAAAACAATCCTGTCTTGTTAGAGCAGCCAAACACTGCACAGAAAATGACCGTGGTGATGAATCAACTCGTTTTGGGCACTGTTATCATGCAGTTTGGGGTAGCCACTCATCTGTTCTTGTCGGAAGAATTAATGCGGTGGTCTTCCAACATGGCTACCAGCAGGTGTTGTACGGCAACTGCAAGCCCTCTGTGGAAACCAGAATGGAGGCAAAGGAAGATGAAGAAGATCATTCGTTTTTGGTGGTGAGGGAGACAACGTGAATTTAATAACGTTTTTGGTGACAGTCAGCTTTGAAATCAGCATATTTTGTCTAATGGTGTTCATATTATCACAAACAAAGTACTAGCGCAGTGAATGTAGCTGGAAGCTAGTAAGGAAAGTTAGCCTACAATTAAAGCTGGAAGCTACTGGTTTTGTCTTGCTTTGTAAAAGTGTTCTAGCCTGCTTTACTGTTTGCAAAACAATGCCCATAAAACATTTCTACATGTCCTGTTGCATTATTCAAGCGTGTTAACTTCTATGCAACATGAGTGGGGACTGGGGAGCTAATGCAGCTCAGACAGCTCTAGCAATGAATGAGTAAGTGGAGCAGGCACTCTGCTCTTCACGCTATAAAAGGGCTGCACTGATACAGACTTGATCCTCTCAATCACGTGAGACACATTTGACAGAAGTACCAAACTTTTAAAAAATTATAGTGCCGAACCGTATTGTTTTTGTATCGAAAAAGTACAGAAGTTTCGGTATACCATGCAACACCAATCCAAACTCTTAAAGTTGAGATCCTCATTTGGTGAAACAGCGCCACTGGTCGTCCCAGCCGCATTTGTGTTTTTTGGGATGTTTTTTATAAACGGGGCAGAGGAGCGTTCTGCATCGTGTGTAACATTTAAAAATCATAGTACATACTCTGCTGTTCTATCACGTGTGCATTGATGTACAATGATGTTGTTCCCCCCCTGATGTTCGTTGTTTGAAGTAGGCTAACATCTTTGTTGTATGGCCGTAGCAGTTTCACCGCTCCAGCTTTAATCTGTTGTGGTACTCTAGGTTTACAGCCTAAAGGAAAACAAACCATTCGCCGTGGCCTAATCCTGTTAATTTGTTAGAGATAGGCTTACATACTCTTCTCATTACTGCCTATAGGTGTGTGTTGCCCCAGTAAACAGCCTCATGTTTCTTTTACTACCCTGGTTGTCATCTCCATTGGTATTGTGTTTTTTTCTGGTGAGGTTATAAGAAAGGCATGGAGGGTAGACTCCACATGGGCTGTAGGGTAATCAATAGATGACCATGCTGCTAAGAACAAAATTCCTAGGCCTATGGTCAGAATTGATGAGCAAGAACATGAGTTACCCCATTTGTTCTTAATTTTGAGTCAGAGATTTTGTGTTGTTGAGAGAGCATCTTCATACTGTCCTTTGCAGCATGGCCAGATAGTGACGACCGGGCACCCGCTGCTCGCCATCCAGCATTAATTAAGGAAAGCGACCTCAGGAGGAAGAGTGACAGTCGCCAGTTGAGCGGCTCCCCTGTGCTAAACTGCCGAGATTAGCCGTCAAGTGTTATCATATTGAATTTTGCACAACAATTCCACAGGAACAGAGTGACACTGAGACTCAGATTGTTTGTTTACTTTAAATGTATGTCAAACAAAAACCAATGATTGCAAAGTTAAACAAACCATACAAACAAACTCTTTTTTAAAAGTTTCATGTGAAAAATTTACAAAAACACATTTACTTTAAGAACACTACAGATGAGGAGTTTGGTAAAAGAATGACGGTTTGCTGTTTGTGCCGTCATTTGCTTACCAAACTTTGCATCTGCATTGTTTTGCAAATTTGCAAATTCCAATAGGCTACTACTAAGGCTGACCTGAGTGATTATATCTGACAGTGGCATGACATGCTTAGCTGCCAAGATCACACAACCCAGGGAGGTGTAGCAAGGCTGTTGACAGTTAGTTGTAAACCGCTGTTATTTATCACGGTGGATGAGATGCCACGTATGAATTCCAGCCTGAGTGAGCAGCTGCACCATTGCCTCTGTTCCATCCCGTGGCTTTAACCTTACGGTCAGGAGTTAATCACACACTGTAAATACACTGCTTAGAGAAGATGATGCATGTTGCTCAGACTGTTATTAATGTCTTCTAACTTGAAAGCGCTGTCGGTTCTAAATCACACTGCCAGCAGCCAGGGCCATGCTCTGAGTAGTGTTGTCACTATACCAGAATCTTGATTTCAAAACTAGGTTTAGTATCACGATACTCGATACCATCACGATACTTGATAGCAAAATGATACCAAAACAAGAAGGTGTATTAGCCAGTCACAGAATGGCACTTGATCCAGACAGATCTTTTACATTTGAAAATAATTTTAACTTTTTGATTTTTGAATGTATTCCATTAATGAATCAATTATACAATCAATTTTGATGTAGTTTTTTTTTACCAATCTAACTACATAGCAACATAATGGTAATAATTTATTTGAATAGTAATCTCTATTAAAAACTGGGTAAATCAAGATGTAGCCTAGGCCTATTCACAATACAGTTGAATACATATTCAATAGGAGTGTGTGCATGCATTGAGTTATTGAGCTTGTTTTGGCTGATTTCTTGAGGCAAAATATGAAAAACAATCTGTTTCCCTTCCAATTGGAATTTATTTGATTTTACTGATCAACAACATTCTGCATGGAAGAAGCAATCTCTTCTTTAATAAAAGTGAACATTGTCTCTTTAAGACCATGATGTCATTCACACACAGTCAGTTCTATGCTCGAGCAAAGATTATCTTGACTGGGAGAGACGTGAGGTAGGGGGACAAAGTGAATGAATAAAGCTCTTGGTGACAATCAGCTTTGTAATCAGCAATATTTTGCATTATGGTTTGCATAAACGAGGTACTAGGGTAGTGAATTTATGTTGGCTTCAGCTGTAAGCTAGCAAGGAAGTTTTGGGAACAGTAATTACGTTTCAAAATGTCTACATGCAGTGTTGCATTATTCAAGAGTGTTAACTTCTGTGCAGCATAAGTGGTGATGCAGCCCAGACTCCCAGTGAGTTCAGTGGTTCCTCCTGACAGGCTAGAGCTAGCACTGAGTAAGTGGATCAGGCATGGTGCTCTCGCGCTATAAGGGGACATTGGCTGCGCTGATAGACAGACTTGATCCTCTCTCAATTAGTAGATGACGTGAGACACATTTGACAGAAGTACCGACAGTAACAAAAATTCTAGTACCGAACCGTTTTTCATGTTCTAGTATCGAAAAAGTACAGAAGTTTCGGTATACCGTGCAAAGCTAGCTCTGAGAGGCCTGTACGTTACTAAGACCTGCCCTTCGCTGGCGGGCTGCAGTGCAGACTGAGTGCTTTATAAGCTCAGCAGCTCCATGCATCAGTCTATAGAGTCAGTCTCAGTGAATGGACTCCCATTGACCTCATAAGGGAAACAAATTTGGCTCAGTGGGATGAATTATGTTTGACGGCTCCAGGGCCTTCAGGACTGCGCTGCTGGTGTCTCTGGTTAATTCACTGTGGTGGGAGCAGCTGTGTGTTATCAAGGCCTCTGAATGAGCCTGCTCCTGCTATGCTTCCATTGCTTCCTAGTACTGGATTTAACATTAGATTTATCATTAACCTCCTCTTAATGTGGTCAAAAGTCAGCAACTCAGTGCTGCTCTCAGAGGGCTGTGGAGTGAGAGCTCAGATGTTTATTGTGTTTTCAGACACTTCCCTGGCTTCTCGCAGGTTGGGTTCTTTGTACTTGGTTTTGAAATAGCTGAGCTGTGGCAGCGTCTGTGCTGTGGCAGTGGTGAGATTAGGATTGATTAGCAGTTGGCACACTCAAAGCTGCTGGCATCAGAGGCAGACGAGGAGGAGGATGAAGAGCCTGCTGTGCCCTACTGATGTCCCTCATGGGGTCGGTAACTGCTGTGGATGGACCGGGGTGAGAGAACGGGTACCGGCTATGTAGGGTGTATGATCCTAATTGAGAACACTGTTGATGTGTTAGCTAGCGGTCTGTCTGACTGCAGATTCAGGGCACTGCTCCAGGTATCCTTGACTGAGGCAGTGAGTGGCACAGTGACTGAACTGCAGCACACTGCTGCCTGGCCTGCCTAGTGACACAGTGCCTGCTGGCTAGCCTACATTCCTCCAATGGGGGGTCTCTCTTTCATCCATCTCTCCATGGCCCCAGGCACCACCTCACTGAAACAAAACCACAGTGTCCCTGAGAGAGATGTTGTTTTAAAAATGTAATTATCCATCTCCCCAGTCTCTTTTTTTCTCTCTCTCTCTGAGTGTGTAGGCCAAAGTTAAATGGGGTTTGGGTAGCTAGCTAACCCTGAATCCATCCATCTGTCTCCACATAACAGGTTCCCCCAGATCTCCTCAGCTCTGTGTTGTTGCCCCTCAGGCATCTTAGCCTGGTTAAAGACCCGCTTTCTCTCCCTCATCCCTCTTTTTCCTGCTCCCCTTCTCTCTCTCTCTCTCTCTCTCTCTCTCTCTCTCTCTCTCTCTCTCTCTCTCTCTCTCTCTCTCTCTCTCTCTCTCTCTCTCTCTCTCTCTCTCTCTCTCTCTCTCTCTCTCTCTCTCTCTCTCTCTCTCTCTCTTTCCGTCTCCCTCTTCTTCCCTCTCTCCCACCAGATCCAGCTTCATTGCCACTGGTGTGCTGCACCTGCAGTGCTAGGCCTGTAGCCCACTCCTCCTGACAGACAGCCAGAGCAGAGGCAGAGCTAACTTTATGCCAATGAGTCTCCTTCAGTCTGCCTGATCAAAAGCTGATTGACTAGGCCCTCCTGTATGAGTGTGACATAGCATATTAATGACTCCATGCAGTGTGAATGGCACACATTCAGCTCCCTGCAGCTAGGGAACATTTGACACACTTTTCTACAGTAAATTACTTCTTGTCATCATTAAATGCCTACAGTCTGAACAGGTCAGGGAGCTGTTAGCCAAGTGTCTGGATGTTTTTACAGTACAGTGTAAATATTCCATTGGCTTCAGATGACCTTCACCAGTTCAACACTGTGGACTGGGCTTAATGCACACACCAGACAGTGCACTCTCACAGTTGAACGTTAATCAATTAGAACATGTGATGTGATGTAGTTACAGTAAAGTGCACAAAACATTCAGTAGTTTATACTGTCCACAATGCAGGCTTTCCACCCAATTAACTTACTCCACCAAATACATCCTAATTTTGTAAATGTCTCTGGCCTAGTTGATTTGGCCCAGAGGCATGTCACAGAGTAGTCTGGTATTGCATGAATGCCTGGGCAGTGGGCAATGTGCTGGAGCCCCAGTTCAACAGTTTAACCCAGAATTGCTTTCGGATTCTGTTCTGATCTCGTAAACAATTTTTGTTTCATTTTCAGTGTAAAAGACCTACTCCGGGAGCCTACTTCTTAAATGGAAACTTCAGCGCTAGACACTATTTGGGGTGTTTTTCCAGTCTCCCTACAATAATTATGAGTGATGAGAGGTGTTTCAAACATAATTATGCACCATAGCATAATTATGGTGACGTCATTGGTTGATTGAGCCTGTTGTCTGATCTAAAAATGAATGGAGTCATGTTTTGTAGCAATTATTGTGGCCTTGGTGTTTCATCGATTGCTCGCTAGCAGCGATTAGATAGGGTTGTCCTTGTTCAATAGAGACATTGGACTTGTCTCAACGATGTTCCTATCTGCCACGATATTGCAGGATATTTAGGTTGACTCAGTTTCCCTGACTTTGTAAAGACTACACCCTGAAGGGAGCCCTACTTACTTGTTCAATTGTGTTCCCACCCTCGAAGGAAGACCTTTCAAAACGGGGGTGTTACTAGTTTCTACAGGTTCATGGAAGCTATGTTACCGAACACTGTCTAACTGAGATGGCTAGCTAAATAATTACAATGGCTGTTTCTGATGATTCCTCTTTCCAAGAAGAGCTAGACCACTAAACCGTTTTTGATGTTCTTTTACATACTAACATAGGGACATACTAACCTATTCATTTGAGCTGGAATACACTGAAGAGGAGTTGAGACAGCGAACACAATAATTGCGAGACCAGCAAGCAGCGATGGGGAGCTACAGTCAGACTGGTGGTGCCAACAGAAGAATAATGTCTGTGCTGTAACTAATTAGATCATGGACAGTTCTTACTGGAGAGGGTCACTGCAGACCCCATGGACCGCGTGCGTGTGTGTGCGCGCGTGTGCGCGCGTGTGTGTGTGTGTGTGTGTGTGTGTGTGTGTGTGTGTGTGTGTGTGTGTGTCAGAACATCTAAGTTTCTACTCACATATGGATAGAGGTGTGCTGGAGACATTCTTCAGAAGATCAACTGGCGGCGGCAGCCTAGATCAGCTGGACCAGGAGGGCAAATGACAAATGGGTAAGTTGTTTTGCTGTCGGTAGCTAGCTAGCAATATACCTAAACTCTCTCACACGAGGCAGTATTGTTCAGTATAGGATAAGTTCATGATCGATTTGGCCATAACAGGGCGTGCTATTACCACTTCAAGCCAAGCTAGCCAATTTCAGCTAGCTAGCTTTGTTTGCTATACTCAAAATGTACTGTAGCCTAATGTTATAGCTAGCTAGCCTCAGTGCATCTCATTAGGACTAGGAGCAAAACTGGATACATTTTTTGATGACGAACAGTAAAGGAATTACTTTGGCTTTAAAAGTCTAATAGTGTTTTTGTCATTCTCTTACAGACAATACTGCTTGGTGGCCTACAGATAATTTTTGGAGTTTATTCTACGTGGGGAGAAGCTAGGCACAGGATACATAATCCCCTTGCCTGCGTGTGTTGTTGGGGCCATGCGAGCAATTCAAGAGGAGATGTGAAGGGTCTATAACAACAATCTCCTCTTGTATCCAAACACCTCACTTCACCCCCAAACACACCATATGCAAGTATTCCCTTTTTAGAACTGTAGTATTTATTATAGGCGTTAGTAGTATATTTTTATTCTACTGTAAATATGTCATACATTGCTATAACTGTTCCTGCATACTGCTGTGTAAACTCAACTCGGTCTCCAGAGCAAATAAACTTTGTGTTGAATACAAGCCATGTCTACTTATTTGCTACATTGACAGACTAATCTACTATTTTATTGAAACATGTTTACTTGCCAACAAATTCAAGTTGAAATGATACACCAACTCCCTGCATCATTTGTTTTAGCGTTAAGATTGTAGCTAGTTACTTCCAAATATATTTCATGAATATCACAATGAATTGATCCAGAAGGTGAGGTCAATACTTTATTCGTTTCTGATGCAACTGGAATCATTTATTCACTTGTCAGTACACTTGTAAAAAATATAATATAAAACATTGTTGTCAAACTCCATTATATACAGTGCCTTCAGAAAGTATTCACACCCAATGACTTCTTCAATGTAATTGTAATTACTTTTGTCAACGATCTGCACGCAATACTCTATTGTCAAAGTGATTTAAAAAAAATACCTTTTGTTTATTTTTATTATTAATGGAAAATAAAACACTAATATATTTAGATTAGTTAAGTATTCAACCCTCTGACTCAATACATGTTAGAATCACCTTTGGCAGCAATTACAGCTGTGAATCTTTCTGGGTAAGTCTCTAAGAGCTTTGCAAACCTGGATTGTACAATATTTGCCCATTCTTTGTAAAATTCTTCAAGCTCTGTCAAGTTGGTTGTTGATCATTGCTAAGCAGGAATTTTCAAGTGTTGACGTATATTTTCAAGCAGATTTAAGACAAAACTATAACTAGGCCACTCAGGAACATTCAATGTCATCTTGGCAAGTAACTTCAGTGTATATTTGGCCTTGCGTTTTAGGTTATCGTCCTGCTGAAAGGTGGATTTGTCTCCCAGTGTCTGTTGGAAAGCAGACTGAACCAGGTTTTCCTCTAGGACTTTGCCTGTGCTTAGCTCTATTCCTTTTATTTTTATCCTAAAAAACTCCCTAGTCCTTGCCGATGACAAGCATACCCATAACATGATGCAGCCAACACCATTCTTGAAAATATGAAGAGTGGTACTCGGTCATGTGATATGTTGTGTTGGATTTGCCCCAAACATAATGCTTTGTATTCAGTACCAAGAGTTCATTCCTTTGCCAAATTTGTTGCAGTTTTACTTTAGTGCCTTATTGCAAACAGGATGCATGTTTTGGAAATTTTTTATTCTTTACAGGCTGTACAGGCTTCCTTCAGGCTTCCTTTACACATCTACCTATAGGTACCCTTCTTTGTGCGGCATTGGCAAACCTCCCTGGTCTTTGTCGTTGAATCTGTGCATGGAATTCACAGCTCGACTGAGGGACCTTACAATTATCTGTATGTGTGAGGTACAGAGATGGGGTAGTCATTCAAAAATCATGTTAAACACCATTATTGCACCCAGAGTTAGTCAATGCAACTTACCTGACTTGTTAAGCACATTTTTACTCCTGAAATTATTTAGGCTTACCTTAACAAAGGGGTTGAAACTTATTGACTCAAGACATTTCAGGTTTTCATTTTTTATTAATTTGTAAAAAATGTCTCAAAACATAATTCCAATTTGACATTATGGGTTATTGTGTGTAGATCAGTGACACAACATCTCAATTTAATCAATTTTATATTCAGGCTGTAACACAACAAAATGTGGGAAAGGTCAAGGTGTGTGGATACTTTCTGAAGGCACAGTATGCAGTTGTGAGCATACAAGGCATTCTGTGTTATAATACAACATCAGTCTTAACTGAATATGGATGTTGTATTGGCTTAATGTTCCAGGCAGGGTCCTGAATGTTCTTCAGCTGGTGAACCTCGTCTTGTGTTGGGCAATGGCAGCTGGTCTGGCAGAACTTCATGTGCTCCATGACCTTGGACTCAGACTATACACGTTGGCTCTTGCCAGCCCAATGTAGTCTTCTGAGTCAGATCAAATCAAATTGTATTGGTCACATGCGTCGTAAACAACAGGTGTAGACTAACAGTGAAATGCTTACTTACGGGCCCTTCCCAACAATGCAAAGAGAAATAAAATAAATAAATAATAGTCAAGTAATAATACGTAATAATAAATACACAATGAGTAACGATAACCTGGCTATATACTCGGTACCGAGTCCAGTACCGAGTCGATATGCAGTGGTACTAGGTAATTGAGGTAGATACAGTGCACTCGGAAAGTATTCAGACCCCTCATCAATCTACACACAATACCCAATAATGACAAAGCAAAAACAGGCTTTTAGAAATGTTTGCTAATGTATAAAAACATTTTTGGGGGGATGATTTGGAAAGGCACAAATCTGTCTATATAAGGTCCCACAGTTGACAGTGCATGACAGTGCATGTCAGAGCAAAAACCAAGCTATGAGGTCAAAGGACTTGTCCGTAGTGCTCCGAGACAGGATTGTGTCGACACATCTGGAGAAGGGTACCAAAAAATGTCTGCAGCATTGAAGGTCCCCAAAAACACAGTGGCCTCCATCATTCTTAAATGGAAGAAGTCTGGAATCACCAAGACTCTTCCTAGAGTTGGCCGCCCGGCTAAACTGAGCAATCAGGGGAGAAGGGCCTTGGTCAAGAAGGTGACCAAGAACCTAATGGTCACTCTGACAGAGCTCCAGAGTTCCTCTGTGGAGATGGGAGAACCTTTTAGAAGGACAATCATCTCTGCAGCATTCCACCAATCAGGCCTTTATGGCAGCGTGGCCAGACGGAAGCCACTCCTCAGTAAAAGGCACATGACAGCCCGCTTGGAGTTTTGCAAAATGCACCTAAAGGACTCTCAGACAATGAGAAATAAGATTATCTGGTCTGATGAAACCAATAATTAACTATTTGGCCTGAATGCCAAGCGTCACATCTGGAGGAAACCTGGAACCATCCCTACGGTGAAGCATGGTGGTGGTGGCAGCATCATGCTGTGGGGATGTTTTTCAGCGGCAGGGACTGGGAGAGTAGTCAGGATCGAGGGAAAGATGAACGGAGCAAAGTACAGATGAAAACCTGCTCCAGAGCGCACTGGACCTCAGACTGGGGCGAAGGTTCACCTTCCAACAGGACAACGACCCTAAGCCAAGACAACGCAGGAGTGGCTTCGTGACAAGTCTCTGAATGTCCTTGAGTGGCCCAGCCAGAGCCCGGACTTGAACCCGATCGAACATCTCTGGAGAGACCTGGAAATAGCTGTGCAGCGACCCTCCCCTTCCAACCTGACAGCGCTTGAGAGGATCTGCAGAGAAGAATGGGAGAAACTCCCCAAATACAAGTGTGCCAAGCTTGTAGCATCATACCCAAGAAGGCTCAAGGCTGTAATCGCTGCCAAAGGTGCTTCAACAAAGTACTGAGTAAAGGGTCTGAATACTTATGTCAATTTAATATTTCAGTTTCTAAAAACCTGTTTTTTCTTTGTCATTATGGGGTATTGGGAGGAAATGTTCATAACATACATGTTCATAACATACTAATGGACATATACGGTGAAATGTCCTTCTTTGGGATATGGCCCATTCTGGTTGTTGGCCATACTTAAATGAGTGACTCAATAGTACTGTTGTGGCTTATTATCATTTAAGATACAAGGCATTAGCTCTGTGTTCGGACTGCCGAGGTGGATTAGTGATTGGCAGAGTGGAATTACAAATGTAACTGTTTGGAATAGAAATTGACCCTGGGTCTGTTCTCTGCTGTTGATCTTGGCCGGACTCCCTTAAACACACACACACACCCTCCTCCACTGTACTGAGAGAGGTGCTTGTGTGTCGGGATCAGTGAAATGTTGGCACTCGCTCACTTCCACAAACAGAGAGAGAGCTCTCTGAGAATTAATAGCAGGAAGCAGCATGATCAGAACAGCGTTTCCTCCTCCTGTTCCAGTCAACAGTGAAAAAACAAAACATCTCTCCTCACATATCTATCTTCCATAACAGCGCTGTGTGAAGATGACGACAGCTTTATAGCTGGTGTTTTTCAGATTCCCCCTCCTGTTTCCCCAGGCAAGCAGCTCAGCTCTGTGTTGATCCTGTAGGAGTGGAGTGGTGTCAGAGCACAGGATGGACACAGGTGTTGTGTTTTGTGTAAAGGATAGGATACAATACCAGCCTCCTGCATTCCCAGGGCCTGCAGAACCGGTTCTGTGTCCATCGGTACAGAGACAGGAGAACTGAGAGGCCCGTTGAGTGTTTGTTATTGCATATGTACAACTCCTCATGTATTAAACCACTATGTATGGGTAGCTTGTTGTCCAAGGAAGAATAGGTTAACTGGTCAGCTGACAGCTGGGTAAAGCCATTGGAATTCAATCACTTTTTGACAGCACTCCTTTCGTTTTGGAAGATGTGGTCAGAAAGTTACTTTTTGGACCTGAATGCCAAAACATTCAGGAGATGAAGGTGCTCAAAGTTGACAAAGTTTTGCACACCCCACCCTACCATGAGACATCCATGTCTTCATCACTGGAAAAAGATACATGGTTGAGTTTGATATAATTTAAAGCTTACAAACAGGGTTGTCAAATTATTTAAAAATTTTAAAAAAGTATATATATAAAAAAATGTTTTAACCTTTAATGTCAATTATCTTAAAAACACACACGTGTTTAATAATATATATATTATTATTATTATTATTTCTTTCATATTCACATATTTTGTAGCTTAGACCTTATTTAACATAATTTGAGGTTTTTGTGTTGTGCCCGCCTTCGGTTGAGACACAACATGCTCTTGAATACAGGGTGGGTGTCATTTAAATAATATAAATATAATTCATAAAATAGACCTATCCCTTCAGACCACTGCAATATATCTGGTACACCATTTGAAATGTTTATTGAATTGAAATTGTAACTTCTAATACTACTACTACCACAAAGATGGTTCACACACCGTTAAATGTCAACTTAAATGGTCATGTCTGTTCTATTATCTATTTTTCTATGATTTCAATAGGTTTCCTATGGAGGATTGACAGTACAACTTAAAACAGATATTCAAGTCAACATTTTCTGATGTCTGGACCTCCAACCATCGTTGTGGTACCATTTGAAAATTACAATTTCTATTTTATTCCCATTTATCAGCCAAAACATGACACCCACCCTGTATTCAAGAGCATCTTGTGTCTCAACCGATGGCGGGCACAACACAAAAACCTCAGATGATGTAAAATAGGGTCTAAACTACAACATATGTGAATATAAAAAGAATAGAAGTTTACCAATTTTTAGATAATTGACTTTAATGGTTAAACATTTCCATGATAATTATTTTTTGAAATCTAGTAATTCTGAAATCATTTGACAACCCTGTTTGTAAGCTTTTAAATTATATCAACCTCAACCATTCATTTTTTCCAGTGATGAAGACATGGATGACTCATGCTATGGTGCGGTATGCAAAAGGGGTCAACTTTGAGAACCTTTATCTCAGGAATGTTTTGGCATTCAGGTCCAAAAAGTCACTTTCTGAGCACTTCTACAATGGGCAAATATGTCTGAAAGGTTTTGTTTAAATCAAAAGGGGTGCTGTCAAAAAGTGATTGAATTCAAATGGGTTTACCCAGCTGTATAACAGGAATACAGTGAGGGAAAAAAGTATTTGATCCCCTGCTGATTTTGTACGTTTGCCCACTGACAAAGAAATGATCAGTCTATAACTTTAATGGTAGGTTTATTTGAACAGTGAGAGACAGAATAACAACAACAAAAAATCCAGAAAAATGCATGTCAAAAATGTTATAAATTGATTTGCATTTTAATGAGGGAAATAAGTATTTGACCCCCTCTCAATCAGAAAGATTTCTTGTTCCCAGGTGTCTCTTAAAGGGAGTGCTCCTAATCTCAGCTTGTTACCTGTATAAAAGACACCTGTCCACAGAAGCAATCAATCAATCAGATTCCAAACTCTCCACCATGGCCAAGACCAAAGAGCTCTCCAAGGATGTCAGGGACAAGATTGTAGACCTACACAAGGCTGGAATGGGCTACAAGACCATCGCCAAGCAGCTTGGTGAGAAGGTGACAACAGTTGGTGTGATTATTCGCAAATGGAAGAAACACAAAATAACTGTCAATCTCTGACCCCAAGAACACCATCCCCACCGTCAAACATGGAGGTGGAAATATTATGCTTTGGGGGTGTTTTTCTGCTAAGGGGACAGGACATCTTCACCGCATCAAAGGGACGATGGACGGGGCCATGTACCGTCAAATCTTGGGTGAGAACCTCCTTCGCTCAGCCAGGGCATTGAAAATGGGTCGTGGATGGGTATTCCAGCATGACAATGACCCAAAACACACGGCCAAGGCAACAAAGGAGTGGCTCAAGAAGAAGCACATTAAGGTCTTGGAGTGGCCTAGCCAGTCTCCAGACCTTAATCCCATAGAAAATCTGTGGAGGGAGCTGAAGGTTCGAGTTGCCAAACGTCAGCCTCGAAACCTTAATGACTTGGAGAAGATCTGCAAAGAGGAGTGGGACAAAATCCCTCCTGAGATGTGTGCAAACCTGGTGGCCAACTACAAGAAACGTCTGACCTCTGTGATTGCCAACAAGGGTTTTCCCACCAAGTACTAAGTCATGTTTTGCAGAGGGGTCAAATCCTTATTTCCCTCATTTAAAATGCAAAACAATTGATAACATTTTTGACATGCGTTTTTCTGGATTTTTTTGTTGTTATTCTGTATCTTACTGTTCAAATAAACCTACCATTAAAATTATAGACTGATCATGTCTTTGTCAGTGGGCAAACATACAAAATCAGCAGGGGATCAAATACTTTTTTCCCTCATTGTATGTGAGGAAGTGACCTGGGGATGGCCTTATCAGCTGACCACTGACCCTCCGCTTGCACGTGTGCACTCATTTCTCTTTCACGCTGTCTCTGTTACCAGACACACAAGCACGCATGAACCCCAAGCCCTCCTGATTCCCTCCTTCCCTTAGGATGTCGTCTGGTCCTTTCCTCTCCCAGCAGGCTGGCGGGTTAGCTGGTGGTTACTGCTGATGTGCCAACATGTTTTCCTGAGCAGCAGGCAGGAAGCGCTCTAACACAATGAGCAGTGCTGAAAAGTGGACCATGTGAGGGGCTGAGATAAGAGTCTCGCCCGGGCCTTGGGCCCTCGGTACTGGTTCTGTGCTGTCTGCTGCCCTCACTGGACCTCCTCACTGTTGGTGGGGTCTGCAGTGCACAGTTAGGGCATTTTCACGCACAGTTTTGAGCTATAGGCCTAGTTCAAATCAGAGTTCAATTATTTGTTACACTGTATATTTTTTCATTTGGTCCGGTTGGTTTTACATTGTCAAATTAACAAAAAATCCTAAACAAAACCAAGTGTCCATGCTAGTCATTTGTTTATTTGACAAAAATTATCATGTTAAATCCATCTATGATTATCATGAAGCATCACTTGTGTGCCACAATATTCATATTACTTCCGCTTTGGTCTTCCAACAACATGCGGGATAATAGCCACTCTAACTGTGACATGAATTGGCTATACAGTAGACTACTGTATATCCCTGGTATAGCCCCCATCTCCCCTAATCTGCATTGGTTGCGCTCATAAATGCGCTTCTATACTCAGAATGTTTCAGAGATATCAAGTTATGGTACTGTGTGCATTTCATTAAATGCTCGCAGTCAAACAATCAATAATACTACGCGACTCTGGTTATTTTTCTGTGTTTGGTCCAGACTGCGTTCTCACCTGCAGCGAACCGCACCATGGTACGAATGGAATCGGACCGAGACCACCCTTTTTGAGCGAACCACGTGTGTTGTTTTGTGTGCTCCCGAGTGCGGATAGTGTTCACACCAGTCCAAACGAACCAAACTAAGGGGGAAAATGCACCAGAGTTAGAAAAAAACACTCCAAACCAATTTGGTGTGAAAGCCCCCTTTAGAGTGTGTGATTACTCTTCCTAGTAGCCCTTTGGATTTTCAACTCCAGGGCCCAGATTCACAAAACCTTCTTAAGAAGACATTTCTTCTTAACTGCCATGTTTTCCTTAACTATAGACTTAAGAAGAAAGTTAAGAAAAGGTGCTATTCCTCAAAAAGGTTATTGGAAATGTCTTATGTTTCTCCTTAAGCAAAACATTAAGAAGAAATAAGATTCTTGAAAATAAAGTTATTGTAAATGTTCTTAATTCCAAGATAGTTAAACCCTTGTCTTAAACTCAGGGCAGTGAGAGAAAAAGCTAATGAAAGCAATTGAACATGTTTAATTCACTCACAAACTTTATCTGAAGGTTTCAGTTTTGATTATTTTAAACCCAAGAACATGTTTTAAAACAGTAATAT
Source organism: Coregonus lavaretus (assembly GCF_964263955.1). NCBI lineage: Eukaryota > Metazoa > Chordata > Actinopteri > Salmoniformes > Salmonidae > Coregonus > Coregonus lavaretus. The sequence continues at coordinate 18,531,778 of NC_140005.1, forward strand.
CAGTAAGAAATATGCTAACATGATTGCCATTGCTAGCTAGATAACAAGCTAGCAAAAAATGTTGCCTAGCAATAAACATATTTTTGTAAGAAGATATTTGAGAAGTTCATAAGAAAATCATTCAATCTTAAGATATTGTTGAGGAATTGCACTTACGAACTACCCTATGAACTTCTTTTCTTATTTTTCTTAAGAATCTTCTTAAGTTTTTGCATAAGAAGTGTTTAGTGAATCTGGGCCCAGGTTATTAGGCCTGTAAGCTGTTCAGGTGAACAGTAGCTTGAAGAGCTAGGCTAGTTAAAATGCCCAACAATTTGTCTGGCTCATGACTGGGGCTGTGACTCCTAGATCTGGCCCTGATTTGTTGTTTTGTAAGGCAGATGCATAGTGACTTTAACTCTACCCACATGTACATACTACCTCAACTAGCCGGTACCCCCCTGTATATATAGCCTCCCTACTGTTATTTTATTTTACTTCTGCTCTTTTTTTCTCAACATTTTTTTAGTTGTTGTTTTATTTGTACTTTCTTTGTTAAAAATAAATGCACTGTTGGTTAAGGGCTGTAAGTAAGCATTTCACTGTAATGTCTGCACCTGTTGTATTCGGCGCATGTGACCAATAAAATTTGATTTGATTTGAGACAGTGAGTTTTATATTGATGGGCTGAGGGTGTGTGTGTGTTTTAAGTGTGACGGTGGTGTGAACTAAAAGGAGTGTGTGATTAGCTCAGTGACCGTCTGCACCAACACCAGCATGGCAGATACTATCAACAGGTGTTAGAGAAAGAAGATATAATGAAGTGTTGCCTCTGGGAGATTGAGATATAGAGCGAGAGGTCTAGGGATGAAGTGTTGCAGGGAGAGAGGCAGGGGCTTGGCTTGTATTAAACAAGCCCAGTGCAGTGGAGGCTTGTTACAAGCTGACACACACACACCTACCCCACACACACTGAAAAGTCCATTTTTGGTGGCCAATTTTTGGTGGCAGACTAGAAGGGCCGTTTTGTAGTCTACTCAATGAGACTGGGCTGGATCAGTCAAATTCAATCAATAAAATCGGCAGATGTCACAAAGTGCTTATGAGAGCCATCTGCTCAGTCTGAGAAGCTTCTCCATTAGAGAGAGAGAAACACACAGTACACAAGCTCACTCATCACTCCCATCACAGATCATGCACTCAATGAATCAAAACATTTCAAAAGTGCTTAGTGTGCCAGTGAACGTGTGCAGGAAAGGGTATTATGTATTGATGGGGGAAAAAATCGATACAATTACATATTGGGATATTATTTTTGATTATGTATCGTATAGTTTTGACTATCGCAATAGTATTTTTGCACTAGTTCAAATCAAATTTTATTTGTCACATACACGTGTTTAGCAGATGTTATTGCTTGTGCTTCTAGCTCAGACAGTGCAGTAATATCTAACAAGTAATATCTAACAATTTCACAACATACACTACCGTTCAAAAGTTTGGGGTCACTTAGAAATGTCCTTGTTTTCGAAAGAAAAGCAATTTTTTTGTCCATTAAAATAACATCAAATTGATCAGAAATACAGTGTAGACATTGTTAATGTTGTAAATGTCTATTGTAGCTGGAAACGGCTGATTTTTAATGGAATATCTACATAGGTGTACAGAGGCCCATTATCAGCAACCATCTGTCCTGTGTTCCAATGGCACGTTGTGTTTGCTAATCCAAGTTTATCATTTCAAAAGGCTAATTGATCATTAGAAAACCCTTTTGCAATTATGTTAGCACAACTGTTGTGCTGATTTAAAGAAGCAATAAAACTGGCCTTCTTGAGACTAGTTGAGTATCTGGAGCATCAGCAATTGTGGGTTCGATTACAGGCTCAAAATGTCCAGAAACAAATAACTTTCTTCTCAAACTCGTCAGTCTATTCTTGTTCTGAGAAATAAAGGCTATTCCATGCGAGAAATTGCCAAGAAACTGAAGATCTCGTACAACGCTGTGTACTACTCCTTACACAGAACAGCGCAAACTGGCTCTAACCAGAATAGAAAGAGGAGTAGGAATCCCTGGTGCACAACTGAGCAAGGGGACAAATACATTAGAGTGTCTAGTTTGAGAAACAGACGCCTCACAGGTCCTCAACTGGCAGCTTCAATAAATAGTACCCGCAAAACACCAGTCTCAACATCAACAGTGAAGAGGCGACACCGGGATGCTGATCTTCTAGGCAGAGTTACAAAGAAAAAGCCATATCTCAGACTTCCCAATAAAAAGAAAAGATTAAGATGGGCAAAAGAACACTGACACTGGACAGAGGAAGATTGGAAAAAAGTGTTATGGACAGACGAATCGAAGTTTGATGTGTTCGGATCACAAAGAAGAACATTTGTGAGACGCAGACCAAATGAACAGATGCTGGAGGAGTGCTTGATGCCATCTGTCAAGCATGGTGGGGGCAATGTGATGGTCTGGGGGTGCTTTGGTGGTGGTAAAGTGGGACATTTGTACAGGGTAAAAGGGATCTTGAAGAAGGAAGGCTATCACTCCATTATTGCAACGCCATGCCATACCCTGTGGACGGCACTTGATTTGAGCCAATTTCCTCCTACAACAGGACAATGACCCAAAGCACAGCTCCAAACTATGCAATAACTATTTAGGGAAGAAGCAGTCAGCTGGTATTCTGTCTAGAATGGAGTACAGTCACCGGATCTCAACCCTATTGAGCTGTTGTGGGAGCAGCTTGACCGTATGGTACGTAAGAAGTGCCCATCAAGCCAATCCAACTTGTGGAAGGGGCTTCAGGAAGCATGGGGTGAAATCTCTTCAGATTACCTCAACAAATTGACAACTAGAATGCCAAAGATCTGCAAGGCTGTAATTGCTGGAAATTGAGGATTCTTTGACAAAAGCAAAGTTTGAAGGACACAATTATTATTTCAATTAAAAATCATTATTTCTAACCTTGTCAATGACTACATGTCCTATTCATTTTGCTATATCTTCTGACGGCATTGTTATTGTTATGGTTTATATTTAGCCTTGCGTTGCACATATTGTATTGCATGTGGTGCTGCAATTCCACTCTTTTGGAGACGCTTGTGATGACTGTTCCAATACCAGTCCTTGTTCAATATTCAGATTCAATCAGATCAGAGCTGTCGTGGTAATGATGTGGGATGATCTGTTATGGAGATGGAGAGTGCACTAGGTTCAAGGCCAGGCCAAGGCATGTTGACCCCCAGGTTATGCTAGAGGAAACAGGGCCAGCATTAGCATGCAAGTACGCAGGTCAGCACTTTTAACTAATCAAAAAACAACCAGAAAATAACCCATCTTTGAAACAATGTGTTATGCAAAGGATTGGAGAGAAGACTCCTATATAATAATTATAATTATAATAATTATAATAGTAAGGTTGTTCTAGATGCTGGAATTGGACACGGCTTGCGCGAATGAAGTCCCATTGACATAATGGGTAATGGCGCTCCTCTCCCCATAGAGATAGGCCTACATTCTAATTCTATGTCTCTGCCCTCCCCTGTACCTCACTATCTCCCTGCTCATCAGTGAGGCTCCTGGGGATTCCATTCTCCATTCAGCCGTGTGCATCCCTCCCTCTCAGATCTGCTGAGAACCACAGTTGAATGATCTGCACCATTTAAACAGACAGCATCATCTTCATCCATTGATTTAACTGCTTTCTTTATAACATGTTAGGCTAATTATAGTTTTTCCTCACAAAGTCCTTGGTGTGCTGTTATGGAAATCCTCACGTCCATTGAGTTACCACCAAGGATGCTTAAGCTATATGATTATGTATGACACCATATGTTTGATTGAGACATGAAGAATTATGGATAATTGGCTCACTGGAATTTAGTTTTCCTTTTCAATGCAAATGTTTCCTATAAGACTGTAATGGCAGCCATTTTACATTTTTCCCAGTTGTTTCACCAAACAACAATCCTTTTGTTTTGTTTGTCTGGGAGTTGAAATTGATCTGACTGTGTGTTTCTGTCTGTTTCCTTTGCAGATATCTTTGAGAAGAGTGAATTGAAGACCTTCTTCGAAAGCAACTGTTCTCAGATTTATTTTATCTTCTATGAAAATTTCATTACACTGGAAAGTAACTTAAAGCAAAAAGGTATGTAGAGTGTGCTTATGATCCTTTGGTTAAAGAAAATTGTGATAAATAAAAAAGTATTCCAGTTTAATTTAAGGACAAAAGAATTGACAGCTGTCCCATATAGATTGCAAAATAGTTGGGAAGAGATTTTTGACGTACCGATTCCATGGCATAGTGTTTATGAACTTATATGCAAAACGACGCCTGATTCAAAACGTAAGAATTTTTCTATTAAAATTATTATACAAAATTCTTGCTACCATTAGAACATTATTTAAATGGGGGATACAATCTTCCCAGCTCTGCAGATTTTTCTGTGAAGAGACTGAATCATTAGATCATTTGTTTTGGTACTGTCCATTTGTAGCTTGTTTTTGGTCACAGGTCCAGGAATGGCTGAAGGATTGCAATATTTACCTGGAGCTAACCCTGCAGATAGCACTACTGGGTGATCTGAAAAGTCATAGTCAATTGATCAATAATATATCAATACTTTTAGCAAAAATTTTCATTTTCAATTTACAATCTGTAGAAACAATGAGAATAGAAGGGTTCAGAACTTTTGTGAAACATCACAGTACAGTTTAAAAATGTATGGCAAATAGAAAAATCCAATATGGATGGTGTTAAGAGATAATAATAAAATATAATATGCCATTTAGCAGACGCTTTTATCCAAAGCGACTTACAGTCATGTGTGCATACATTTTTACGTATGGGTGGTCCCGGGCGGTGTGTTTGGGATCATTGTCATGCTGAAAGACCCAGCCACGTTTCATCTTCAATGCCCTTGCTGATGGAAGGAGGTTTTCACTCAAAATCTCACGATACATGGCCCCATTCATTCTTTCCTTTACACGGATCAGTCGTCCTGGTCCCTTTGCAGAAAAACAGCCCCAAAGCATGATGTTTCCACCCCCATGCTTCACAGTAGGTATGGTGTTCTTTGGATGCAACTCAGCATTCTTTGTCCTCCAAACACGACGAGTTGAGTTTTTACCAAAATGTTCTATTTTGGTTTCATCTGACCATATGACATTCTCCCAATCCTCTTCTGGATCATCCAAATGCACTCTAGCAAACTTCAGACGGGCCTGGACATGTACTGGCTTAAGCAGGGGGACACGTCTGGCACTGCAGGATTTGAGTCCCTGGCGGCGTAGTGTGTTACTGATGGTAGGCTTTGTTACTTTGGTCCCAGCTCTCTGCAGGTCATTCACTAGGTCCCCCCGTGTGGTTCTGGGATTTTTGCTCACCGTTCTTGTGATCATTTTGACCCCACGGGGTGAGATCTTGCATGGAGCCCCAGATCGAGGGAGATTATCAGTGGTCTTGTATGTCTTCCATTTCCTAATAATTGCTCCCACAGTTGATTTCTTCAAACCAAGCTGCTTACCTATTGCAGATTCAGTCTTCCCAGCCTGGTGCAGGTCTACAATTTTCTGGTGTCCTTTGACAGCTCTTTGGTCTTGGCCATAGTGGAGTTTGGAGTGTGACTGTTTGAGGTTGTGGACAGGTGTCTTTTATACTGATAACAAGTTCAAACGGGTGCCATTAATACGGGTAACGAGTGGAGGACAGAGGAGCCTCTTAAAGAAGAAGTTACAGGTCTGTGAGAGCCAGAAATCTTGCTTGTTTGTAGGTGACCAAATACTTATTGTCCACCATAATTTGCAAATAAATTCATTAAAAATCCTACAATGTGATTTTCTGGATTTTTTTTCTCCTCATTTTGTCTGTCATAGTTGACGTGTACCTATGATGAAAATTACAGGCCTCTCTCATCTTTTTAAGTGGGAGAACTTGCACAATTGGTGGCTGACTAAATACTTTTTTCCCCCACTGTGTGTGTGTGTGTATGTATATATATATATATATATATATATATATATATATATATATATATATATATATATATATATATATATATATATATATATATATATATATATATGCGAGAGAGAAAAGAACATGGGGTATTGGAAGTGATGGAAGTTACAATCTATTTGCAATATTAAAGCTGATCTACCCCCCCCCCCAAAAATAAAAAAATATACAAAAAGTAAAGATATATATTTTTAAAAAAGATGAAAGAAAGTAAGAGTGTGCTGCCTGTGAGTCTGTTTAAAACGGTGCCCATGGCTACTACCCCAGTAACCACCCCCAGTAGTAGTGTATAATTAATTAGCTGGGTAATGGCTTTTTCAGCTTGTTCAATCCTGCAGGGGTTGTAGTTTTCATTCCAACGACTTCCCTTAGCTGTTCAAAGCCAATTAGATTAACATAAAATCAGATCTAGTATTACATTGCAGCAGTGAAATGCAGTGGCGTGTATATTCATGGATGCTAAGGGAAGCCAGTCTTCCCAAAAAAATTTACTACGGAAAAAATATGTTCAAAAAATAACATCTTTCGTCTCTGTGTTTCATACATTTCCTTCAATTCGCAAGAGGCTGAATGTATATCACTGGAGAAACAGCGCCCCTCTGTCTCAGTATGTGTAGCCCAACTATCTGATGCCCTCTGGTTAAAAAGAGTGTGACATTGTTGCCGCCCATAGCATTGAATGCAAGGGAAGCCAGCGAGCATTTGGCATCCCTTGATAAAAAAATAGCGTAAATTGAGTGAGCTCAACTGTGAATGGTCCTGGCGCACCAAAAAAAAAAGTGGCAAGGGAAGCCGATTTGCCTTCACACCAATCACATCACCAGAATCCAAACGTCATTGACAGCAAAAAATTGAATTGTTGCATCTCGTTGCGTTATTGTCCTCCGGTGGCTGGCTAGCTAGCTAGCTAGCTAAAATCGGACCATTCCTAAATTTGCCATGGATGGAGATAGGGATTTGGACTTGTGGTTTTACTTAATTCTCCGTACTGGCCAAAGATTATAACGGCAATTCTGATTCAACCATAAATGTATACATTGTGCCCCTGGCCTGATAGGATGGAAGTTCAACATGTAGCTAGATGTAGTAGGCCTGGCGCATCGTTGCAATGAAAGGAAGTTAGGCTAGCAAGCAAGCATTTTAGCCAGGTAGCCCAGGACAACAAAAAGCTAGGCTACTGTATGACAGAGTCATAGACCGTTTAGGCAACATGAAAGAGAAGGATGCCATTGCTGGCGTTTCTCTACAAGTTGGGTGAGTCGACATGTTTTTTAAATTTTAGTTACACACACACACACACACACACACAAAGAAATCAGTACCATGGACTGCCACATCATATTTAACTTACGTTGATTGGACAAAATCGTTTTTGTTATCTTTTAGTTGTCACTGTATTAGATGCATAGGTGATAAGATGATGTTGAAATGGTTCTTAGTGGAAGCAGCGCCTGTTTTCTTTGTGACTTGCGGTAACTCTCCTTCTAAATCAATAGTTTAATAGTCTGAAAATGTCAAACATTAACTTGCTTGACCATGCTGTAGGCCATGCTGTAGGCAATGCTGTAGGCCATGCAATATATTTTGTGGACTTCACCGGACAGATGTTGCTCTCCGGTTTTGTGATGAAACAAAGCTGTGGTTTAATTTATTCTGCCACTGTGTCTTCTTATTGTCTCGGCCTTAGGCCTATATATCACGTTGGAAAGGCATATGAACTAACAGGTTATAGAGCAAACAATGCAATTATCACAACACACTGGTTGTAATATGGCTTTTTTTCCCTGGCTTAGCTTCCCCAGTGATTTTACCCATGCACCGCTACTGGTGAAATGATTTAAGTGTGCAACCAAAGAATGTTCACTGATTTGGGACCATTCCGAGGGGAAAAAGATGAGGTGTAAAACCCCAGAGATTATGCACTACATTATCAAATGAATTTAACACCACCTCAGGCCACGGTGGGAACAATAGGAATATCATTATTTTAGGGTTTAGTGTCGTTAATTTCATATATTTTGAAATCTTCTGTCACTGCTATAAAAGATAGGACTATGTCTACACAATGGATTGTGGCAGAGTAGAAAGCGTGGAAATAGTATTGCTGGGGGCAGGGCCTAATAGGAGAACCTAGAAAGTGCATCACAGTAGTCTCACATTTCCCAGAGCCCTCTCCTTCTCAGAACAGTCTTGTCAATACCAGCCACACTCCACTCTGACACACCACTCCTCCTTCAGTGAATAAATTGATTTAGTTCAGGATTTCTGTCAGAGACAGAGACATGTACTCTAGGTAAACACATTTAGAGCGGGGGAGGAGAGGAGAACGAAAAAGAGCTTGATCTTGCCCATTATCAAACCCAGAGCAATATGGAGTGTATTTACCTATCAGAGGGAAAGGTGGAGCTACACTTCAGTACTACCATATTGCTTATAGCCTACCTATCCTATTCTTTCAGATCTACACAAGTGCTTAGGGGGTAGGGCACAGCCAGGGGTTGTTTCTGGACAGGGCTTCTCTCCCCCCTGCTGTCTGTCTGTTTGTTAATGCATGGGCTGTGTAATGTAATCCTCTCCCCAAGTCCCCTTCCAGCACTCACTGTGAGTCCTGGCTGACAACCTCCATGTCTAATGCATGCTCCATCATAGGGCCTTCAATAATCAACCCCCTCCACTTTCCCCATTCTCACTACTCTTTAAAGCACTGTTATGATGACATCATGGAGAGTGATGACAACTCCTCACAGCTTTAAACCCTAGGTAGAGTAGGCTATACTCTACTTTGATGATGACCTCAGGAGGAGGTGAACTCAGGTCTACACACACACACACAGAGAAGGGTGTACAGTACACACTCATGAAAGTCACACGACTGTCAGTGTTTTGGAATGATGAAGTACCGTGGAGTCTATTTCCTACTAGCCTGGTTCTCAGTTCTTATCCAAGTCAATGTTTCTCACTTCATTGTAAGACAGAACTCACATCCCCAGTGTTGTGATCAATTAAGACTTACAAAAGTCCCGTGTAGCTCTGTTGGTAGAGCATGGCGTTTGCAATGCCAGGGTTGTGTGTTCGTTTCCCACGGTGGACCAGTATGAAAAAAAATAATAATTATGCACTCACTAACTGTAAGTCGCTCTGGATAAGAGTGTCTGCTAAATGACTAAAATGTAAAAAATGTAAAAGTGATCTGAATGAAAAGCAGATGCAGATGCTGGACTTAGGAGAAGTGGCAGTTTCCAAACCCCAATGTTGGAATGTATTTTATGGATGAAACTGACTGTCTATATGAATAAAATAATTAGGGGGTACCGTTTCACTGTGTGTACAAGTGGGTAACCTGTACAGGTGTGAGGTGTGAAATGGAAATGTGTTTTTTGCATCTCCCACTTCCCCTGAGACACCCTCGTAGAGTGGGGTCACCGCCAGGGGATCAGCCATTATTGACGGTGACCCTGGAACAATTCGGGTTAATTGCCTTGCTCAAGGGCAGAAGGACAGATTTTACATTGTCGGCTCAGGCATTAGATCCAGCAACTTTTCGATTATTGGCCCAACGCTCCTAGCCGCCAGGTTACCTGCTGCCCCAACTAAACCATTACAACGTTTCTGCATCTACCTCTCCCTAACAAGCAACATTTGAAATGTGTTCGACCCACTTGTGGCTTTGAGTCAGTGACTCTTGTCACGGAGTGAAATTTAAATTGTCTCTTCTCTCTTTCAGGGAACAAATCTCAGAGGGAGGAGCTGGACTCTATCCTCTTTATTTTTGAAGTAAGTTGCTGTACCTTTCTGTTCTGAATGATGATGATGCCCTGTCTGATGTCTAGTGACATTTCCAGCCATAGACATGGATCAGATCTGTCTCTGTGGTTACAGCATTCAACCTGTTTACTCAACTCTGCATTTTACTGAGGGGAGGGGTCAACACAGTTTCCATGGTGCTGATTAGTGGTGGGGGGGAAAGAAATGATACAGTTACATATCGGGATATTATATTTGACGATATATGGTATAGTTTTGACAATAAAAAAAATATATATTATTTTTGCGCTAGTTTATTTACTTGCACCAAAACTCCAGTATTTTTCTTTCATAGCTTGTTCTCCATCTTCTTTTTAAATAGGGAGCCAATTTCTTCTCTTGTCCCTCTGCAGCAGACATATGGTGAGCAATATGTTTGGAACATCGAATCGCAATAAAATCACAGTATTTAATTGCAATACGTATAGAATCGTGAGAATCGCAATGCGTATCGTATCGGCACCTAAGTATCGTGATAATATCTTATTGTGAGTTCCCTGGCAATTCCCAGCCCTAGTGCTGATTCTACCTGCCTGCCTACTTCCTGAATTCACCTCAAATAGAAAAAGAAAGCATGTTGTTAAGGATTAAATAGACCCAGTTAAATAGTTTTTCACCAGTGTTGAAGGCAACACACAGAGATGGCAGAATTCTTGCTGTGTATTGTATTAATGAGTTTTTGGAGGTTAAAGTCCCCCACCTTGTTTCCTCACCTGACTGAAACGGCAGCTCCAGTTTCCAATATAAACAAGCAGCTCTCCAGTAACATTTGCTCATGGCAGGGCTGGCTGGGAGTCTCTGGATCAGGAAGAGTGGTTAAGAGAGGAGAGGAGCAGTTTGGTCCTTTCAGTGGGAATGGAGTCTGTGAGGGGTAGGGCCAGAACGATACCAGTATCGCGATACTCGTTAATATTGTGGCAAGGAAACCACACAAGAAGTGGATTTAACTTCTTTAGGAAAACAGCCCTGATGTTGGAAACAAACATCATGTTGTCATCTAGAGTCACATTTATTTCCAAACTATAGCACACTATGTTACATATAGCATGTTTTTAAAGGACCAAAGAGTTTGGTCTGCTTCGTGTTTTCATTTTTGGCATGGAAAAAATATTATCATACTGGTATCATCACAGGGAGTGTTCTTCTCACTTTGTCAATAGATGTCAGTCTAGCAGGGCAGGACAGAGGAAGATTATCCCAGGGCTGAGGTGTGGACATGGGTCTACTGGTCTCTGTGTGAGATCTAGGCTAAACGGTGTCAGCAGGCCTACACTCAACTCTGTCAGAGAGCTACCCAGGCATCCTCAATCAGTCCCCTATATTATCATGTTTCACTGCGTTTGGCTTCTTATTTGCACACAAACACACACACACACACACACACACACACACACACACACACACACACACACACACACACACACACACACACACACACACACACACACTGTTACTGGTGTGAGGTGCAGAACATGCTGTATGTGTCATGTGCTTATTGGCATGCTGGTATTGCAGGTGTATGCAATGTCCTCTGTATGTTATTGACACAGTAGGCTGCTCAGTCTTTCTCCTGTATTGACTGTTGAGTGAGAACTTTAACAAACTGAGTTCAAACTCATGGAATAAGCTCATAGAAGGTTTCAAAGGTGTGCACAGGTTTGTTTTCTTCTGTTCTCAAGGGAGGGCATGTGCCTGTTGTCGGGCTCTTGATTCTGTGCTGTGTCTTTGTACTCACACACTTCAATTTGTATACATTTGTATGATGACATCTTGTGCTGTGAACTGCAATGGCCCTATTTGCAGTGGCAAGTCCATATCATTAGTTTGAGTTACGAAAATCAATCAACCATATAATAAGCACCAGCCCCAGACAGCACAGAGCTGTGTATGTAACTGGATGGCTGCAGGGACAAAGCCATTAGTAACACCACCAGGCTTTGTGACACACTTTTAATGCTGTTTGACAGATGGGCTAAGAATAAAGAATCTCTGCCTTCAATATCCCACTTAATGAATTCATCCCTGTACGACTTCAGATTCCTCACTAAAGGCAGCAAGCTACTAGCTCCAATTGCCTCAGCTCTCCATGGAAAGATGAGAAACTAGACTACAGGCTCCCCATCCATCAAACTAAGACCCCATGTCGGGGCCTGGTTGACGTGTCTCCAGTGTGTTATTGTTTTGATCTGGCTATGCTGTGGGGATTACCTTACTGTCACCGTGGTACGGTATGTGACCCCTTTGACCGAGACAAGACGGCGCCTACAGACATGGTCACCCTGTTTCTAGCTCTTAGCCAACTTTACAGTATTTAACATTTTTCTGTGTTATTTCTTACATTATTTGCTGAGAACGTTTCTTGCATTATTACCTACAACCAAAAATAACTTTGGGGAATTTTTAAGCATTTCGCTGCACCTGCGATATCATCTGCAAAATTTGTGTACAAGACCAATAAAATGTAATTTGATTTGTTTCCAAGGGTGGCTGGGGGATCATCCCCCGTGTAGCGGAGCCTGCTAGAGCAGTAATGGGTGGCTGGAGGGGGTGTCTTTTGTTCTTCCCGAACCCAGCATCCCCCACTCCACCACTGCAGTAACCCGCCAACCCACTACCTCCCCGTTCTCTTTGTGTCTGGTGCCACTGAGACACCCGCCACAACAGATTGCGCTGTTGCACTATTGTGTGTGTGTGAGTACTGTGTGTGGGTACTGTGTGTGGGTACTGTGGGTGGGTGTTGTGGGTGGGTGTGTGTTGTGTGTAGACCAGAGTAGGATGAGGTGCAGACTGAGAACCTGTATTCTACTCCACATAATGTCATGGCATACCTTTACATCTGCCTTATAATTCACCATAATTCACCACATGTAAACATTCAGTTCAATAACCAGCCTAATGTCTGTCCCTGAAAATATAACTTATTCAGTTCATGTTTTGAACAACCTATTGGCGGAACAATCAATGCCTTTCTCTTTGATTATCTCACTCACGTATCTATTGCAAAACAGACCGATTCTGCTCAGCCAGACGCATCACATTCAAAGTCAACCATCAGAGGAGATGCCACAGTCGGACATAAAAGCAGAGGACAGAGGGTGGCTAGCCTGCATGACGCTGCGTGTTTGCTAAGTCATGCTTTGAATACCACCTTTGTTCAACTTGATAAACCCTGCCTGCCTCCCATAAAACACTCGCCTGCCTTCACACCCAGATGGGCAGTGAACATAATGACTGCTTTCTCCCAGCCTAGCCCTTGCCTGTTCTCCACATCACATCCTCACTTTGCCCCCACTGCCAAGAGGGAGCAGGCTTTGGCTAGGCCACTGCAGCTGACACTACAGACTTTAGAGTAGGCACACACTGACTACACAGTATCTGCCCTTTGTCTACAAGTGGGCTGATCAGTTAATAACGAGGTCGTTGCAGTAGTTCACATAACGGGCTCACACCAGATTTAGACGCTTTAGGTCAGGGTTATAAAATTATATCTGTGTGGGCTTCTTGCTGTCAATTTACAGTCTACAAATTATTTGTCATTATGTTCCAGCCCCCTGACCATCTGCCCAAGAAGAAATTGATGATACAGTGGTAGCAATACATGGTTATAAGACAGAAATGCCAAAGGTGGAGGTGTGGCCGTTTTTATATTCAGAACCACATTCCTGTAAAGCTTAGAGAGGATCTCATGTTAAATACTGTTCAAGTAATATGGCTACAGGTTCATCTGCCTCACCTAAAGCCCCTTCTGGTGGGAAGCTGCTATAGACCAGCAAGTGCAAACAGTCAGTATCTGGATAATGTGTGAAATTCTTGATAATGTATGTGATATCAACAGAGAGGTATATTTTCTGGATGATTTTAAATATTGACTGGCTTTCATCAGGCTGCCCACTCAAGAGAAAGCTTCAAACTGTAACTAGTGCCTGCAACCTGGTTCAGGTTATCCGTCTACCTACCAGGGTAGTTACAAACAGCACAGGTATGAAATCATCAACATGTATTGATCACATCTTTACTAATGCTGCAGAAATTTGCTTTAAAGCAGTATCCGAATCCATCGGATGTAGTGATCACAATATATTGGCCATATCTAGGAAAACTAAAGTTCCAAAGGCTGGGCCCTAATATAGTGTATAAGGTCATACAATAAGTTTTGAAGTGATTCCTATGTTGTTGATGTAAATAATATTTATTGGTCCGTGGTGTGTAATGAAGAGCAACCAGATGCTGCACTTGACACATTAATGAAATTGCTTATCCCAGTTACTAATAAGCTTCCACCCATTAAGAAAATGACTGTAAAAACTGTTGAATCCCCGTGGATTGATGAGGAATTGTTAAATTGTATGGTAGAGAGGGATGAGGCAAAAGGAATGGCAAATAAGTCTGGCTGCATAACCGATTGGCAAACGTACTACAAATTGAGATAAAGAGTTACCTGTCTAACAGAACACAGAGGGCGTTCTTTAATGGAAGCCTCTCCAACATAATCCAGGTAGGATCAGGAATTCCCCAGGGCAGCTGTCTAGGCCCTCAGATCCTCAAAAAGTTATACAGCTGCACCATCGAGAGCATCGTGACTGGTTGCATCACCGCCTGGTATGGCAACTGCTCGGCCAACGACCGCAAGGCACTCAGAGAGGGTAGTGCGTACGGCCCAGTACATCACTAGGGCCAACCTTCCTGCCATCCAGGACCTCTATACCAGGCGGTGTCAGAAGAAGGCCCTAAAAATTGTCAAAGACTCCAGCTACCCTAGTCATAGACTGTTCTCTCTGCTACCGCATGGCATGGCAAACGGTACCGGAGCGTGAAGTCTAAGTCCAGAAGGCTTCTTAACAGCTTCTACCCCCAAGCCATAAGACTCCTGAACAGCTAATCATGGATAACCAGACTATTTGCATTGCCCCCCCCCCCCCCCCCCCCAACCCCCTATTTTACACTGCTGCTACTCTGTTTATTATTTATGCATAGTCACATTAACTCTACCCACATGTACATATTACCTCAATTACCTCGACTAACCGGTGCCTCCACACATTGACTCTGTACCGGTATCCTCTGTATATACAGTGAGGGAAAAAAGTATTTGATCCCCTGCTGATTTTGTACGTTTCCCACTGACAAAGACATGATCAGTCTATAACTTTAATGGTAGGTTTATTTGAACAGTGAGAGACAGAATAACAACAAAATAATCCAGAAAAACGCATGTCAAAAATGTTATAAATTGATTTGCATTTTAATGAGGGAAATAAGTATTTGACCCCTCTGCAAAACATGACTTAGTACTTGGTGGCAAAACCCTTGTTGGCAATCACAGAGGTCAGACGTTTCTTGTAGTTTGTACACATCTCAGGAGGGATTTTGTTCCACTCCTCTTTGCAGATCTTCTCCAAGTCATTAACGTTTCAAGGCTGACGTTTGGCAACTCGAACCTTCAGCTCCCTCCACAGATTTTCTATGGGATTAAGGTCTGGAGACTGGCTAGGCCACTCCAGGATCTTAATGTGCTTCTTCTTGAGCCACTCCTTTGTTGCCTTGGCCGTGTGTTTTGGGTCATTGTCATGCTGGAATACCCATCCACGACCCATTTTCAATGCCCTGGCTGAGGGAAGGAGGTTCTCACCCAAGATTTGACGGTACATGGCCCCGTCCATCGTCCCTTTGATGCGGTGAAGTTGTCCTGTCCCTTTAGCAGAAACCCCCCTCCAAAGCATAATGTTTCCACCTCCATGTTTGACGGTGGGGATGGTGTTCTTGGTGTCATAGGCAGCATTCCTCCTCCTCCAAACACAGCGAGTTGAGTTGATGCCAAAGAGCTCGATTTTGGTCTCATCTGACCACAACACTTTCACCCAGTTCTCCTCTGAATCATTCAGATGTTCATTGGCAAACTTCAGATGGGCCTGTATATGTGCTTTCTTGAGCATGTGGACCTTGCGGGCGCTGCAGGATTTCAGTCCTTGTCGGCGTAGTGTGTTACCAATTGTTTTCTTGGTGACTATGGTCCAAACTGCATTGAGATCATTGACAAGATCCTCCCGTGTAGTTCTGGGCTGATTCCTCACCGTTCTCATGATCATTGCAACTCCATGAGGTGAGATCTTGCATGGAGCCCCAGGCCGAGGGAGATTGACAGTTATTTTGTGTTTCTTCCATTTGCGAATAATCGCACCAACTGTTGTCACCTTCTCACCAAGCTGCTTGGCGATGGTCTTGTAGACCATTCCAGCCTTGTGTAGGTCTACAATCTTGTCCCTGACATCCTTGGAGAGCTCTTTGGTCTTGGCCATGGTGGAGAGTTTGGAATCTGATTGATTGATTGCTTCTGTGGACAGGTGTCTTTTATACAGGTAACAAGCTGAGAGTAGGAGCACCCCCTTTAAGAGTGTGCTCCTAATCTCAGCTTGTTACCTGTATAAAAGACACCTGGGAGCCAGAAATCTTTCTGATTGAGAGGGGGTCAAATACTTATTTCCCTCATGAAAATGCAAATCAATTTATAACATTTTTGACATGTGTTTTTCTGGATTTTGTTGTTGTTATTCTGTCTCTCACTGTTCAAATAAACCTACCATTAAAATTATAGACTTATCATTTCTTTGTCAGTGGGCAAACTTACAAAATCAGCAGGGGATCAAATACTTTTTCCCCTCACTGTAGCCTCCCTACTGTCATTTTATTTTACTGCTGTTCTTTAATTATTTTTGTATTTTTTACTTATCTATTTTTTACTTAACACTTTTTACTGCATTTTTGGTTAAGGGCTTGTAAGTAAGCATTTCATACATTAATAAAAAAATATCAAAATGTATTAACCACATGCCACTGGCTTTGAGTAAAGCCAGTGTGTCTATGTATGCGGATGACTCAACACTATACACGTCAGCTACTACAGCGACTGAAATGACTGCAACACTTAACAAAGGGCTGCAGTTAGTTTCAGAATGGGTGGCAAGGAATAAGTTAGTCCTAAATGTTTAAAAAAACTAAAAGCATTCTATGTGGGACAAATTATTCACTAAACCCTAAACCTAAACCACAACCTTGTAATGAATAATGTGGAAATTTAGCAAGTTGAGGTGACTAAACTGCTTGGAGTAACCCTGGATTGTAAACTGTCATGGTCAAAACATATTGATACAATAGTAGCTAAGATGGGGAGAAGTCTGTCTATAATAAAGTGCTGCTCTGCCTTCTTAACAGCTCTATCAACAAGGCAGGTTGTACAGGCCCTAGTTTTGTCGCACCTGGACTACTGTTCAGTCGTGTGGTCAGGTGCCACAAAGAGGGGAGCACGGCTGGCCATTGGATGTACACAGAGAGCTAACATTAATAATATGCATGTCAATCTCTCCTGGCTCAAAGTGGAGGGGAGATTGACTTCATCACTACCTGTATTTGTGAGAGGTATTGACATGTTGAATTCACCAAGCTGTCTGTTTGAACTACTGGCACACAGCTCAGACACCCATGCATACCCCACAAGACATAACACCAGAGGTCTCTTCACAGTCCCAAAGTCCAGAACAGACTATGGGAGGCTCACAGTACTACATAGAGCCATGACTACATGGAACTCTATTCCACATCAAGTAACTCATGCAAGCAGTAAAATTAGATTTTTTTAAAACGATAAAAATAAACCTTATGGAACAGTGGGGACTGTGAAACAACACAAACATAGGCACAGACACATGCATACACACTCACGATAACATACGCACTATACACACACGTACACATGGATTTTGTGTTGTAGATATGTGGTAGTAGAGTAGAGGCATGAGGGCACACACTTAATGTGTTATGAAATCTGATGTGAATGTATTGTAATGTTTTTTTTAAATTGTATAACTGCCTTATTTTTGCTGGACCCCAGGAAGAGTTGCTGCTGCCTTAAATACAAATACAAATTACAGCAAATGTGAGTAGGTGGGGAAGCAACAGTCGAGAAATGCTGTAGAAGAGTGGCACTCATTACAGTATGTCTTTTTTTTTTTTTTCATTTAGCAGACGCTCTTATCCAGAAAAATTGGAAAAAAAAAAAAAATTAGTGAGTGAGTGCATCCATTTTTCATACTGGCTCCCCGTGGGACATGTGTGTAGGTGGAAGTTATATGAAAACACTCTAGACCTCTGTCGTCATTATTGTCACAAGACCAGAGCTCTGTGGTCACATAGCATGAGTCCCAGACCCACTGACCTATGGTTATTTACCCTCCCTCATGGCACTGGTGACAGGTCAGTGGACAGCACACCAACCAACATGAGTTGAGATCCAGCCCAAAAATTCACTGGAACATTTCAGGAAATGGAGGCAAAGTAGGCAAATGAGTCAGGAATGGGTTTAGGCTGTCCTAGGGGTTATGGGACTGGCTGTGGCCCTGTGACCAGGTTAGAGGTTATAGGACTGGCTGTGGCCCTGTGACCAGGTTAGAGGTTATGGGACTGGCTGTGGCCCTGTGACCAGGTTAGAGGTTATGGGACTGGCTGTGGCCATGTGACCAGGTTAGAGGTTATAGGACTGGCTGTGGCCCTGTGACCAGGTTAGAGGTTATGGGACTGGCAGTGGACCTGTGGTTCTGTGACTAGGGGACCTTATAGCAAAGTGTGTGTGTCTGCTTCCCCAGTCTGAGTCTCTGGGCTGCAACCTGATTCTGGCCCAGCCATCCCCAGCCATCTGTCATCCAGCCCCAGACTCACCACTCTGAGTTCAGGCCTGCTCTGACGTCCAGACTGGGAAAGCCACTGTCTATGTCCAGAATACATTCTTCAATAAGGTGGTGCTCAGAACTGAAGTGATTGATAAACCTTATTTGGATGCAACACCCTATGGCAATATTCCTTTGGGTAAAGGAGCGTAGTCAGAAACGTCCAGCTCTGTGAGCTACATTGGTGTTGTTTTTCTTCACTATGTTTGTGTCAGTCCACTGAATATTCACATCAGGGGACTGACTCAATGCTTTTCTTACTGCACTAGCCCTGGACTGTGTGTGTAGACCCTTAAGACTTACGCATCTACTACAAGACCATGGTGCTTGCCTACAGAGCTGTGAGGGGAACGGCACCTCCTTACCTTCAGGCTCTGATCAGACCCTACACCCAGGGCACTACGTTCATCCACCTCTGGCCTGCTAGCTCCCCTACCTCTACGGAAGCACAGTTCCCGCTCAGCCCAGTCAAAGCTATTTGCTGCTCTGGCACCCCAATGGTGGAACAAGCTCCCCCACGACGCCAGGACAGCGGAGTCACTGATCACCTTCCGGAGACACTTGAAACCCTACCTCTTTAAGGAATACCTGGAATAGTATAAATTAATCCGTGATTGATGTCAGTTTAAGTGTTCAGTGCAGAGCCAGACCATTAAAGTGCTGGGTATGTAAATTGTCCAAGTAGGTAATTAATAAAATAATGTCAACCTGTATCATGCTGCCCATCAGTACCTCTCCTCGGCCTCTGTCTTTGGGCTAATGGCCTCAGCTCCCCCTTGGTGCACATCAAAGTTGGAATAGCTTAATGCTTTTTATTAGCTTGTTATCTACTAAATGCTTCAGGACAATGAACATGTACTGTACATACGTTATGTTGTTTTCGTCCCCTCCTGTTTGGATTAGGATTGACAGATCTTCTGCAGGAGACTGTTCGTGTAAATGTTATGGTAATTTAGGCCTACTCTACTCACTATGTAGGTTGGCAGTGTACAGTCGTGGTCAAAAGTTTTGAGAATGACACAAATACAAATTTTCACAAAGTCTGCTGCCTCAGTTTTGATGATGACAATTTGCATATACTCCAGAATGTCATGAAGAGTGATCAGATGAATTGCAATTAATTGCAAAGTCCCTCTTTGCCATGAAAATGAACTTAATCCCAAAAAACATTTCCACTGCATTTTAGCCCTGTCACAAAAGGACCAGCTGCCATCATGTCAGTGATTCTCTCGTTAACACAGGTGAGAGTGTTGACGAGGACAAGGCTGGAGATCACTCTGTCATGCTGATTGAGTTAGAATAACAGACTGGAAGCTTTAAAAGGAGGGTGGTGCTTAAAATCATTGTTCTTCCTCTTAACCATGGTTACCTGCAAGGAAACACGTGCCGTCATCATTGCTTTGCACAAAAAGGGCTTCACAGGCAAGGATATTGTTCCTAGTAAAATTGCACCTAAATCAACCATTTATCGGATCATCAAGAACTTCAAGGAGAGAGGTTCAATTGTTTTGAAAAAGGAATCAGGGCGCCCAGGAAAGTCCAGCAAGCGCCAGGACCTGTCACGGTTCAGACAGACGACCAGAGGACCACAATTGCGTCACACCAGAAAGTTTATTAAACTTAAGGGAAAAGGGAAGTAGGGAGTGAATGAAGGCTCCAGGGGTAACAGGGATCCCGTCCAATGCGCTGGGTCTGTGCCCCCCCCAGTGGCAGCGATGCGTCCTATGAAGCCGGTGGTGGGTGGTCCAGAAGTCCTGGGGGGGGGAGACACAGACACAACAGGGCGGAATGAAACCAGGCAGCAGTACAGTTCAAGGGAAATCCAAAATACGTAGTAGCAAGGCAGAAGGCTGGTCAGAGTTACCGGGATTGAAGAGTAGTCAGGAGTCGTAATGGCAGAAGAGTATCCAAAAAACAGGCAGGTCCGGGGTCACAAAACCAGGGTGAGCCAGAAGCGCGAGCAAACAGGTTCCGGGTGTGAGCTTTGCAGACGATCTGACACCGGAGAGCTGAAAGACAGGACCTTAAATACTGGGAGAGGTAGTGGGTAATGCAGCGCAGCTGGCAGAGTAATTAGAGCAGAGCAGAGCAGGGACAGGTGGAGCTAGTTAGGCTGAGTAGAGAGAGTGGTGAGCAGAGTGGAAGAAAATTAAGGTGGTAACCCGGTGGAGTGAGAGGCCCATGACAGAACCCCCCCCCCCAAGGGACGGCCCCAGAAGTCCTAAGAGCAACACCACGCCGGGCGGGAGGAGGGGAGCCGGAGGAGGGCTAGAACTCCTCCGAACGGTCCGAGTGAACGTCCTCATCCTCGGAGGAAGCCGGAGGGCCGTGGTCGGGAGATGGGACAGGTCCCGAGACAGGATCAGGCACAGGACAGGAAGCCGAGCGGGCCGGACGGTTAGGGACCCCTCTGGGGCGGCCCCTACGGATTGCAGGTTGATCAGGATGCCGTTGGTGGAAAGCGGTGATGAGAGTCCTATCCACAATCCGACTAGCTGGCACCCAGGTCCTCTCCTCAGGTCCATAGCCCTCCCAGTCAATGAGGTACTGGAGACCCCTACCCCTCCGTCTGGACCGAAGCAGGCGGCGGACGGTGTAAACCAGACCACCATCGACGAGCCGTGGAGGAGGAGGACCAGGCGCAGCAGGGACCAGCGGACTCTCATGGATGGGCTTAATCTTGGACACATGGAAAGTGGGGTGCACCCTCAGGGAATTAGGCAGTTGGAGCCGGACAGCAGTTGGGCTAATCACTCTTATGATAGGGAATGGGCCAATGAACCGAGGTGCCAGCTTCTGCGACTCCACCCGGAGTGGCAGGTTCTTCGATGACAACCACACCCTTTGACCAACATGGTAGGTGGGAGCAGGAACTCTCCGACGGTTGGCCCCGGTAGTGTAGCTGGCAACGGACCTGAGGAGTGTGGCTCGGGCTTGTGACCAGGTGCGGCGACATCGACGGGCAAAAGCAAGTGCAGATGGGCAAGTAACCTCCTCCTCCTGGCTGGCAAATAGAGGAGGCTGGTATCCATAAACACATTGGAAAGGGGACATACCGATGGCAGAGCAGGTCAGAGAATTGTGTGCGTACTCCACCCATGTCAATTGCTGCGACCAGGAGTGGGGGTTGCGTGAAGTCATGCATCGCAGTGCCTTCTCGAGCTCCTGATTAGCCCGCTCTGACTGCCCATTGGATTGGGGATGGAATCCGGAAGTCAGACTGACTGTGGCTCCCAGCAGGTGACAGAACTCCTTCCAAAAAGCGGAGGAGAATTGTGGACCACGGTCAGAAACTACATCCTTAGGCAGTCCGTGGATCCGGAAGACGTGTTCCAGGACCACCTGGGCGGTCTCCTTGGCGGTTGGGAGCTTGGGGAGGGGAATGAAGTGTGCCATCTTGCTGAAACGGTCAACGATGGTGAGAATGACGGTCATGCCACTTGAAGGGGGCAGCCCCGTGACAAAGTCAAGGGCGATGTGAGACCAGGGACGTCTGGGCACAGGCAGGGGCTGCAGCAATCCGGCTGGGGGCTGGCAGGACGACTTGTGTTGGTTGCAGATGGGGCAGGCTTGGACGAATTCCCGTACATCCTTCCTCAGAGAGGGCCACCAGAACCTCTGGGCGAGCAGGTTGTAAGTGCGGGTGGAGCCAGGGTGACAAGCTAGGCGGGAGTCATGTCCCCACTGAATGACCTGGGACCTCAGGTCTTCGGGGACAAAAAGGCGGTCAGCTGGGCAAGTGCTGGGACCTGGCTGGTTACGGAGAGCCTCCAGCACCTGTTCCTCAACAGCCCAGGTCAGAGCTGCAACGATGCAGGGACTTGGCAGAATCGACACAGGGTCCTTGGAGGGGGTGTCATCCTTCTGGAATTGACGGGAGAGGGCGTCTGGCTTGGTGTTGCGTGATCCAGGCCGGTATGACAGAGTGAAATTAAACCTGGTGAAGAACAGGGCCCAGCGGGACTGCCTGGAGTTCAACCGTTTGGCCGTGCGGATGTACTCCAAGTTCTTATGATCGGTCCAAACGAGAAATGGAATGGTGGACCCCTCCAGCCAGTGACGCCACTCCTCCAAAGCAAGCTTCACAGCCAGCAGCTCACGGTTCCCTATGTCGTAATTGCACTCAGAGGGGGACAACCGACGTGAGAAAAAGGCACAGGGATGGAGCTTCCTATCCTCCGCAGCCCACTGAGAAATCACAGCACCAACTCCCACATCCGAGGCGTCCACCTCCACAATGAATTGCCGGTCCACATCAGGCATCTGGAGGATGGGAGCGGAGGTGAACCTCACCTTGAGGGTACTGAAGGCTTTGTCGGCTGCTGGGGTCCAGGTGAAGGGTTGCTTGGTGCTGGTTAGAGCAGTGAGAGGGGCAGCAACGGTACTGTAGTTCCGGATAAACTTCCTATAGAAGTTAGCAAACCCCAGAAACTGTTGCAGCTTCTTTCTGTTCTCCGGAACTGGCCATGAAGTGACTGCTGATACCTTGGCAGGATCCATTTGGATACTTCCCTCTGCCACTATGTACCCCAGGAAGGCCACTGTCTTGACGTGAAACTCACATTTCTCTGCCTTGGCGTAGAGGGAATTCTCCAGAAGACGATGAAGGACTTGCTGGACATGGCGGGTGTGTTCAGACAGGTTTCTGGAGTAAATTAAGATGTCATCCAGGTAAACGAAGACAAACTTGTTTAACATGTCCCGCAGTACATCATTCACTAGAGCCTGGAACACAGCAGGAGCATTGGTGAGGCCAAAAGGCATAACCAGATACTCGTAGTGGCCTGTTGGTGTATTGAATGCGGTTTTCCATTCATCTCCCTCCCGGATCCGCACTAGGTGGTAAGCGTTTCTGAGATCCAACTTGGTAAAAACAGTGGCTCCCTGGAGCAACTCAAAAGCAGAGGTGAGCAGAGGCAGAGGGTAACGGTTTTTCACTGTGATGTCGTTGAGTCCCCTGTAGTCGATGCAGGGGCGAAGAGATCCGTCCTTCTTCCCCACAAAGAAGAAGCCAGCACCAGCAGGAGATGAAGATGAACGGATTAATCCTGCGGACAGAGAGCCATTGATGTAGTCCTCCATGGACTTTCTTTCAGGAGCAGACAACGAATAAAGACGACCCCTTGGAGGAGCTGTTCCAGGGAGGAGGTCGATGGCACAGTCGTACGGTCGGTGAGGGGGCAGAGATGTGGCTCTTGCTTTGTTAAACACCTCTCTGAGACCATGGTAGCATTCTGGGACATTGGAGAGGTCAGGAGCGGAGTTAGTAGGTACTGGCCGAGGGGGTAGTGCGGCAGCAAGCAGGCAGGTTCGGTGGCAGTCCTCTCCCCACTCCCTGATCACCCCGGTCACCCAGTCGAGCTGAGGGTTGTGCCGGCGGAGCCATGGGTAACCCAGGATGAGGGGTTGGCCTGGAGAGGGGAGCAGGTGAAACTGGATAGTTTCTTGATGGTTTCCGGACAGACCCATCGAGACCGGGGCCGTGACATGAGTGACCGATCCGAGTAAGTGTCCGTCCAGTGCCCGGGCAGGAATAGGAGGTGTCAAACGGAGGTTCTCCAGTCCCAGTTGGCGTGCCAGCTTGATGTCCATTATGTTGGCTTCGGCGCCAGAATCCACCAGAGCAGCCAGGGTGTGAGTAGAGTCAGAGAGGCGGAGGTGAACTTGCAGCAGGGGTTTGCGGTCGGAGGACTGGATGGTCATTGAACTCAACCGGACTCCCCCTACGCCCGGTGAGCTTCGGCCCTTTAAAGGGCAGGTTACCACACGATGTCCATCACCTCCACAATAGAGGCAGAGGTTTGAGGTGAAGCGGCGCTGGCGCTCTGCAGGAGTGAGGGAGGCTCGCCCAATCTCCATAGGCTCAGACTGATCAAGCTGACCTGGGTGAGTGGCAGTAGATGACAGGAGCCCAGTCGGATCTCTCCGAATGCCGGTAGTAGGTGGACCTTGGCGCCCCCTCTCACGACGACGGGTCTGTATCCTTCTGTCGATCCTGACAGTCAGTGCGATGGCTTCATCAAGAGTGGAAGGCAGTTCATGGGAGACCAACTCGTCCTTGATATAGTCAGCCAAACTATGGAAGAACGCGTCCACCAACGATGGTGTGTTCCAAGAACTTCGTCTAGCCAGGGTTCGGAAGTCGATGGAATGGTCTGCGACTGTACGTCTGCCTTGTCGAATACTGAACAGTTCACGAGACGCCTCTGCGGTGGGTGAATCCAGGTCAAACACCTTCAGCATCTCCTCAGCAAACAGGTCGAAGGTTGCACAAGCGGGGGTTTGACGTTCGAACTCTGCTGTTCCCCAGAGTCGAGCTCGGCCCGTCAGGTGAGTGATGGCATACCCAACTTTAGCCCCCTCCGTGGCGAAGGTCCTTGGCTGCAAGGAGAACTGAAGTCGGCAGCTAGTCAGGAATGGCCGGACCTGGGTTGAATCGCCGTTGAACCGCTCGGGGTTTCCAATCTTGGGTTCCGGAGCAGCGGCTGCAATGACCGGGGCAGGTAACTCGGGGGCTGGGCTGGTGGGCAGACTGGCTGGGGTAAGGTTGGTGAGGAGTTGAATGATCATGGCGAGTTGTTGTTGCTGCTGCTGGAACTGCTGCTCATGCTCATCGGTTTCCATGTCGGGGAAAGTGTGCGCTGAGTCCATAATGGTCAGATCGTACTGTCACGGTTCAGACAGACGACCAGAGGACCACAATTGCGTCACACCAGAAAGTTTATTAAACTTAAGGGAAAAGGGAAGTAGGGAGTGAATGAAGGCTCCAGGGGTAACAGGGATCCCGTCCAATGCGCTGGGTCTGTGCCCCCCCCAGTGGCAGCGATGCGTCCTATGAAGCCGGTGGTGGGTGGTCCAGAAGTCCTGGGGGGGGGAGACACAGACACAACAGGGCGGAATGAAACCAGGCAGCAGTACAGTTCAAGGGAAATCCAAAATACGTAGTAGCAAGGCAGAAGGCTGGTCAGAGTTACCGGGATTGAAGAGTAGTCAGGAGTCGTAATGGCAGAAGAGTATCCAAAAAACAGGCAGGTCCGGGGTCACAAAACCAGGGTGAGCCAGAAGCGCGAGCAAACAGGTTCCGGGTGTGAGCTTTGCAGACGATCTGACACCGGAGAGCTGAAAGACAGGACCTTAAATACTGGGAGAGGTAGTGGGTAATGCAGCGCAGCTGGCAGAGTAATTAGAGCAGAGCAGAGCAGGGACAGGTGGAGCTAGTTAGGCTGAGTAGAGAGAGTGGTGAGCAGAGTGGAAGAAAATTAAGGTGGTAACCCGGTGGAGTGAGAGGCCCATGACAGGACCATCTCCTAAAGTTGATTCAGCTGTGGGATCGGGGCACCACCAGTGCAGAGCTTGCTCAGGAATGGCAGCAGGTAGGTGTGAGTGCATCTGCACGCACAGTGAGGCGAAGACTTTTGGAGGATGGCCTTGTGTCAAGAAGGGCAGCAAAGAAGTCACTTCTCTCCAGGAAAAACATCAGGTACAGACTGATATTCTGCAAAAGGTACAGGTATTGGACTGCTGAGGACTGGGGTAAAGTCATTTTCTCTGATGAATCCCCTTTCCGATTGTTTGGTGCATCAGGAAAACACCTTGTCCGGAGAAGACAAGGTGAGCGCTACCATCAGTCCTGTGTCATGCCAACAGTAAAGCATCCTGAGACCATTCATGTGTGGGGTTGCTTCTCACCCAAGGGAGTGGGCTCACTCACAATTGTGCCTAAGAACACAGCCATGAATAAAGAATGGTACCAACACATCCTCCGAGAGCAACTTCTCCCAACCATCCAAGAACAGTTTCGTGACGACCAATGCCTTTTCCAGCATGATGGAGCACCTTGCCATAAGGCAAAAGTGATAACTAAGTGGCTCGGGGAACAAAACATCGAAATTTTGGGTCCATAGCCAGGAAACTCCCCAGACCTTAATCCCATTGAGAACTTGTGGTCAATCCTCAAGAGACGGGTGGACAAACAAAAACCCACAAATTCTGACAAACTCCAAGCATTGATTATACAAGAATGGGCTGCCCTCAGTCAGGATGTGGCCCAGAAGTTAATTGACAGCATGCCAGGGCGGATTGCAGAGGTCTTGAAAAAGAAGGGTCAACACTGCAAATATTGACTCTTTGCACAAACTTTATGTAAATGTCAATAAAAGCCTTTGACACTTATGGATCTTCAGAGCTCTCTCTTGCACTCTCCTCTTGCGCTCTTCTCTCGGCTCTCTTCTCTCTCTCTCTCTCTCTTCTCTTTCTCTCTCTTCTCTTCTCTTCTATCTATATCTCTCTCGCAAAGGAGCACTGTGCACAGGGAATGTATTATACTTCAGTATACCATAGTAACATCTGACAAAAATATCTAAAAACAGTGAAGCAGCGAACTTTGTGAAGACCAATACTTGTGTCATTCTCAAAACATTTGTCCACGACTGTAGACTAGGCCTAATTTGTCATGTGATCCATTGCTGTATAGAGGAAGGCTTAGGCCTACATTTTGTAGGTTGCTATTTTTGTCCAAATGTATCTATTGGGCAACAGTCACTGGATTTTTAAAAGATATTCTATGAAATGTAATTCAGGTTAGTTTGACTTTAACTTGGAGTAAAGAGAAATAGCCTATGTGGAGGGGATAAAAAAATAAAAAAATATGTGAATCTGATCAGATTCGTAATCATTAGCTTGAGGAAGAGCTGCAGTGTATTGTGTTGTTGCCAGCTACTAGTTAGAGAGTAGAATGAACACATTTGTTAAATGTCTCAATAATACAGTATGTGCTAAATTGCACGTCTAATAAACTTGTTAAAACCAAATGTAGATAAAAAAATAACTCCCTTTGTTTGGCTACTTAGGCTAACCAATAGGCCTAAAACCAGACTACTATTTGATTGGCTATAGGCTATATTATCATCAGTTGAGCTCTATCTAGTTCTACAAACAGGGCTGTTGATTTGGTGGCCATGTAATCCACTGTTGTTTACACTTTGGGGTTGGCTTGGAGACATCCACTGTGTGACTGACTGGACATTTTACTGTCTCGTTATTTCATTTAGTTTAGTTCTAGTTTTTGTCCTGCTAATTAAGTTAATCCAATATTTTACAACACAAGTTCACGTGTTATGATTGATATGGGTCAAAACAGTTTAGTTATTAACAGTGAACTTTGATTTGCCCTCTAGTCACCTGCTTGTACTCTCTGGGCTGTGATGTTCACATGCCTGCCATGCCGTTTACTCATAAACTCCACTGTGACTGACTGCCCTGTAAAAACCTATGTCTCTGTCTTATATGGCTGGTTTGAGAAAGTTTACTATTTTCTTCCCCCCCCCCTCATTGTTGTGTCAAGTGAAGCTTCAATCAGTGGCACAATGATAGTCTGCAATGTTCTCCTGAGGGTGTCTGTGAATGCTGGAAAGCTCTTGTGGGCCACCTCTGGTAGAAGTGTCATGTTCACCCTGTGGCTGGAAACCTAAGTGTGGATCATGTAAATGTGGTTGGAGTTGGAGGTGTCCCTCAGTAATGCCCCATCTTTATGCCTGGAGTACAGCTCCAGATTAGAGTACTGTGACTCCGTCGGCCCACTTCGCTCAGCCCCTTTGTCAGTCTCACAGCGCTTCATATCAACCAGTAAAGTATCATTGTTGCGGCTGCCATTCCCACCACCACAGGGAGTCTCCTTGCTTCTGTGCCTCATTCCCTGCTTATCCCTGGAAGAAGGGTGGGTGTTATTACACCCACTACACACACACACACCCTCCCTCCCTGTAAACCACACAGGCTTAGACTGGCCTCTACTGAGTTACCACCTAAAATAATGTGTCTGCTGCTCCAAGGAGTGTGTCCGTGCTGGGAGCTGGGGATGTCTAATCCCAGCCGGCATCAATAGAGAGGGACACGTGTCATCATGCTCGGGATCAGAGAGGAGTCAACCAGGAAACCGGGACACACAGTCCCACAGGCAAGCACCAGGAGTGATGGCTGTCTTGTCAGATTTCTGTTTCAATCACTGAGAGGGATTGAGACAGCGACATACAGAGAGGGGAAGGTGAGGAAGAATAGAGAGCGAGAGAGACAGAGTGGAGGAGGAGAAAGAGAAGGAAAAGGAGGGGAGAAATACAGAGGGGGGGGGGGGGGGGGGGTTGTTGACAAACAGATGTGCTGTACTCCAAACGTGAGATGAGTTTTGGAAGCCACTAAGTCTCAGCATAATGTGGTGTGGCTGCTCTCCTCTTGGCCACTGATCCAGTCTCTGGTCTCTCTCTCTCCGGCTGTGGAGACGTGCTCTGCAAGTATGGACTCTTCCTTTCTGCAAATTCAGCTCACGTGCTGGTGAGGACTTAATCTTCAGAGCTCTCTCTCGCACTCTCCTCTTGCGCTCTTCTCTCGGCTCTCTTCTCTCTCTCTTCTCTTCTATCTCTATCTCTCACGCAAAGGAGCACTGTGCACTGGGCTTTAGATCTCTAAATTGGAAATGGTATTTGTCTTATTGAGTCGATGATGAGTGGTGAACCAAGTGGTTCATCAATTACCCACAATGCACTGGCCATTATCTGACAGGCCGCCACACACAGCGGAGTCCTCTCTTCTCATCCCTCTCTCCCCCTATCCCTCTCATCCATCCATCCCCCCTGGCTCTTTTCCATCCCCAAGTTAACCCGTCCCTCAGTGGAGGAATAATGATAGCCTACTGAAAGGTCAGCACGCTCTAATTGAGTTGTGACTACTGACTGACTGACGAGGCTGCTATGCATCTGGGCTGCGTTTAGGATGTATGGCTGAGCAACTTGTCAACAAAGCCAGGCGTGTGGTGTGTGAACATCATTGTTTCACAGTTTTGGATCGAAGCACCACATTGAGTTGTTTAAAGATTATCGAGTAAATGTTCTTTCCTCTACCTTTGTGATCAGGTTTCTTTGCTCTGTCTCTGTGACTGTTTTGCCATAAGTGATTGGTCTGTTTGGAGATTTTGCAAATACTTACACATTATTTCTCATATTTTCCAGAAAATTCTGCAACTTCTACCAGAAAAAATCTACAGTCGATGGCAGTTCCACAGTATAGGTATGTACCACTGAATTTCTAAGTTTGTACTTAGAGTACTTTAGCTTCCTTGAATCGGCCTACACTGGCAATGTTTGCATTCTTCTGCATGGGTACAGTAGTCAAAATCCTGTTCCCTCCCCTCCTGCTGCTACAACCACCAAAATAAACCATGGAAGCACAGATTATCAGCACAACCACGCTTAAACGGTTTGTGTAAGAAGAAAATAATTAGTTGTGGAAGGAGAAGTAAATGAAAAATGCAAATGAGAGCCTAATTTGAGATGCAAATTGGTAATTGAATTATGCTTCGCTCGGTTTCAGCCTCGTGAGCAGGAGGACCCTCGTAAACAGCGATAACCTCAATTATAATCTTCTGTTTTCAGTCCTTTCTATGCTAAAGCGGTGAGGTAGAGATTGCAGCCGCTGATCACCCCTGGGGCTTATTACTCCAAATATGGAGGCTCATCCCCCCTCGGCATCCCCCAAACACGCACCCTGCTCCCCGGTCCACAAATCACCAGCTAAAACCTGTCTCCTTCCCTAGCCTCACCCTTTTAGGAACGTCCCCCTGCTGCTTGCAGCACACATCATAATTCAGCTGATGCTATTCTGTGAGATGGTCTGCTGGGTTGTGTGGGTGTTTGAATAGAATGCTTGAAAGGTGAAACAGCACCACTGTTCGCCCCAGGCGCATTTGTTAGTGTTTTTGTTTTCCTGACTAAACGGAGGTGAGGAGCATCCAAATGGAGGTGAGCAATGTGGTAAAAAAAATGTGCAGTACATATTCTGCTTTTCTATCATGTGTGCAATGATGTCTGAGGGGAAAAAAAACTGTGTTTGTTGTTTGCAGTAACTTCTTTGTGGAGGAAGGCCCTAAAAATTGTCAAAGACTCCAGCCATTCAAGTCATAGACTGTTTTATCTGCTACCGCATGGCAAGCAGTACCGGTGCACCAAGTCTGGAACCAACAGGACCCTGAACAGCTCTACCCCCAAGCCATAAGACTGCTAAATAGTTAGTTAAATAGTTAACCAAATAGCTACCTGGATTATCTGCATTTCTGCACTAACTTTATGGACTCATCACATGCTGCTGCTACTGTTAATGAACTATCCTGTTGCCTATTCACTTTAAGGAGTCACCTCTCACCTAGATAACTGCCTACTATTGACCCTACTGCCCAAAGTGGGTAGATGACAATGCTTAGAATTAGCAAGGAGGGCCGGGAGCTGTGGAACTCCTACAGTCAGATCCAGTAAGACAGGCCCCAGTGGTGTGTTTTTGTGATCCCTCCGCTAGTGAAACAAGCATTTACACAGACCATTACCTGGTGGAAAATTGATCTCGCTCAGTCTTCCTCACTCCGTCTCTCCTTCCCTCTCATTTCCAATCTCTTGGAGCCTAGAAGTTGGGATTGGGAAGCAATTTCTTTCTTTATTCATTTAGCCAACACAGGGAACGTCATTGATTTAACCTGATGAGCGGAGAACCAGGCATTTAGCAATCAGAGTATTGTCTCATTTGATTACCACAGACCTGATTGGCTTCATAAATGCACACCAGGCAATTGATGTTCATTTTCATCAGGAGAATGAGCAGCCTTCCCTCCCTGACTGGTTTATCACCACCCCCAAGGTCAATATGTATTGATGGAACAGACAGACTTTCTTCTCTGTGTTAAGTGTAGCTCAAATCAAATTGTATTTGTCACATGCTTCATAAACAACAGGTGTAGACTAACAGTGAAATGCTTAGTTACGGGTCCTTTTCCAATAATGCAGAGTTAAAGATAAAAATAAATAAAAAATAGAAATAGTGACATGAGTAATACGTACACAGTGAATAACAATAACGAGTAAAAATAACATGGCTATATACAGGAAGTACCAGGTAATAACATGGCTATATACAGGAAGTACCAGGTAATAACATGGCTATATACAGGAACTACCAGGTAATAACATGGCTATATACAGGAAGTACCAGGTAATAACATGGCTATATACAGGGAGTACCAGGTAATAACATGGCTATACACAGGGAGTACCAGGTACTAACATGGCTATATACAGGGAGTACCAGTACCGAGTCGATGTGCAGGAGTACGAGGTAATTGAGGTAGCTCTGTACATATAGTAGGGGTAAAGTTACTAGGCAACAGGATAGATAATAGACAGTATTAGCATTGTGTGTGAATGGAGGCAGTATGCATGTGTGCGCGTGTTGTGTGTGTGGGCCTATGTGTGTTTGTGTGTGTGTGTGTTGGGGTGTAAGTATTTGTGAGTGTGTGTGTGTGTGTGTGTGTGTGTAGAGTCCAGTGTGTGTGCATAGAGTCAGTGCAAGAGAGTTAGTGCAAAAAAGGGTCAATGCAGGTAGTCCAGGTAGCCATTTGATTAGCTATTCAGCAGTCTTATGGCTTGGTGGTAGAAACTGTTCAGGGTCCTGTTGGTTCCAGACTTGGTGCACTGGTACAGCTTGCCGTGCGGTGGCAGAGAGAACAGTCTATGAATTGGGTGGCTGGAGTCTTTGACAATTTTTGGGGTCTTCTTCTGACACCGCCTCAGGGCTCTACAGTGCAACCATTTGACTCGCATATGCGCCTAAATATTTTGCTGTGCGGTCTCTAATTTTAATTAAGAGCATCAGTGCGCCTAGAAAAAAATCACCAAGATGATGATTGCCCCTGAGTACCATGGAGAATACACTGAGCTCAGATTCATGACCGTCATGCTTGCACCATTGCTACAAAGAAAACGCCTAGTTGCCTCAAATACATTTCTTTGTGTGCTCCTAAATACTTCAACTTAGGCGCACACGTGCTCCTTGTAAAAAAAAGGTCAGCGTAGGGTCCTGCTCTGGTATAGAGGTCCTAGATGGCAGGGAGCTCGGCCCCAGTGATGTACTGGGCCTTACTCACCACCCTGTGTAGCGCCTTGCGGTTGGTTGCCATGCAGTTGCCGTACCAAGCGGTGATGCAGCCAGTCAAGATGCGCTCAATGGTGCATCTGTAGAACTTTTTGAGGATCTGAGGGCCCATGCCAAATCTTTTCAGCCTCCTGGGGAGAGAGGTGTTGTCGTTCATTCTTCACGACTGTGTTGGTGTGTGGACCATGATAGATCCTTAGTGATGTGGACACCGAGGAACTTGAATATTTCGACCCGCTCCACTACAGCCCCATTGATGTGGATGTTCAATGTGCAGAGCAGTGTCTAGTATCTGTAGTACACATCAAATGGAAGATATATCTGTTCTGTTGGTGTCAGGATTGTTCTGTTGTTCATGCTCGCTCGCTTTCTGTTTCAGGTTCTATTCTGAAAAAGCTTTTGCACACTGGAAACTCATTCAAGGTAAGAATTGTTGTGCATTTTCTCACACAATCCCTTAAATGTTTCTCACACATTACTGTGAAGGAGACAGAGCAGTCTGATCCAGTCCTGTGTACAGTAACCTTTCCCCTGTCCTCCTGCCTGTAGATCAGATGTGAGGGCATCCGTCTGTTGTTGCTGTGGCTGCAGGCCCTGCAGAATAACTGTGCAGAGGAGCAGTTCCTCATCTTCGCCTGCCTGGTGCCAGGCTTCCCTGCCGTGCCCTCCACCAGAGGACCCTGCACCCTGGATACCATCATCTACAACCCTTTCTCCAACCCACCCGATTGTGAGACCCCTCAACGTCAACCTCCCCCCCCCCCCACACAATTACAGTTGACTGTAATTGTCTGGGTCCTGGGGAATTACACTGATTATTTCATGAAATAGGCTGCTGAGGTGAGATGAAGGTTGTCCTCACTCCTCAGAAAGTTTTGTCATGTGAGGTGAAATGTGTATATTTTGGGATGTCAGCACTCAGTTTGTTTATTTGACCTGACGAAGATCCGTTTCGGATCGAAACGTTGTCAATAAAGCGGTAAATTGGGAGCTTCAACAGTGTGTGGTCCTTCTTTATTAATAATATAGTGTTCATAGTGTTCATCAGTGTGTACCTCTCTCTCTCTTTCCCTCTCTCTCTTTCTCTCTGCGCCACAACAGCCAAGGTGGTGCCTGAGGAAATCACCCCACTGGTGCCAGCTGTGCCAGGGGAGAAGCTGGCAGACGACCAGACCTGCTATATCCTCCAAACCCTGCTCAAGTTCATGGTTGTTCAGGTGAGGCTCCTGCTACAAGACAGTCCTA
Organism: Coregonus lavaretus; assembly: GCF_964263955.1. Taxonomy (NCBI): domain Eukaryota; kingdom Metazoa; phylum Chordata; class Actinopteri; order Salmoniformes; family Salmonidae; genus Coregonus; species Coregonus lavaretus. The sequence continues at coordinate 18,565,508 of NC_140005.1, forward strand.
TCTAGACAACTAGACAATGTGGCCTTGGTCGAATACTTTGAAAATGCATGATCCAATCAAATTAGGTCTTTACTGGAAAACAAAGTAAGGGATCCAGTACAAAGCTTGTATGGGGCTCTTGTCTGGCTGTGTAGTGACTCTGTGTGTCTCTGTGTGTCTGAAAGGCGTCCAGTTTAGAGTGGAGGAACAAAGACAACCAGGACACTGGCTTCAGGTTTCTCTTCAGTCTGTTCAAGAAGTACTACCTTCCCCACCTCTTCCCCTCCTTCACCAAGCTCACCAACCTCTACAAGCCGCTTTTAGGTAGGTGTGTGTGTGTGTTGGGGGGGGGGGGGAGATGTAATATCATCTTCCTCCATTGAACCAGTTCTATTTTGTAATTGCAGCAACAGGCCTTTACCAAATCCAAAACTTACTACAGTAAATGCACACATATTCCTGAGGCCAGGCAATTTAGATGTATTGTCATGAACCTGAAGCTTTTCTCCATTTCCCCTGTTGTAATGATGTACTCTCGTTCTAAGGGTGAATTACATATTTTTTTTGTGCTAATTGCCAGTTAATTCAAAGGTATTGATCCCATGTTTAAAAGGGGTTTCTTGATGAATTATAGTAATTTAAATCCTTTGAAACAATAACCTGGTCCATGAGGCTGTGGTTCACTGTAGTTATCAGGGTTCGCTCAGGTCAATGACTTTGTGTGCTGAATTACATATTTTCATATGATGGCCAGTCTTAGCTGACATTGAAACCTAAGAGAGCAGTACTTTTGAATCTTGTGAAATTATCCCTCCACTTTCTGTCTCTAACGCTCTCCTTTTATCTCCCCCTCCCTTTCTAAACCCTCTCTCTCTCCTTGTTTCTGTCTCTCTCTGTCTCTCACAATTATTTGTGGGTCTGTGTAATCTAAGGCAAATATGTGTCTCTAATATGGTTTGGAATAATGGTTTGGAATAATTCTCTCTCTCTCTCTCTCTATCTCTCTATCTCCTTGTTTATCTCTCTCCTCCTTCTCTCCTCTTCCCCAGACCTCCCTCACCACAGACCGAAGCCTCTGTATGTCCCGGTGACCCGTAACCACGAGAGCACGTTCTGTACGAGGGACCAGTACCTAGCTCCCCGCGTTGCCTTCATCACCTGGCTGGTCACCTTCTTCCTGGAGAAGAAGTACATCAGCACCGCCACCCCCAGCGCCAAGAACGGGACGAACGATGTCATCCCCAAACTCATCCAGGTATGTCTGCTGTCATACGCTGTACTGTCACCCAGGTTCAGTTTGAGACCATGCAGAAAAGATTGGATGGTCAATTCAAAGGAGAGGTTTGGAATAATTTTAATCTAACAACAGTTGCTTTTGTGTTTGTGTTAGTCTTTATGATTTATAGTGGAATCCAGCCCTAAACCCTCTCTACCTCTCACTGGTACCCTGTCCAAACCCTGCCTGTGCTGTGTGTTCAGACTGTCACTGCAGGCGGTAGCAGTCAGGAGAAGGAGAGGGATAAAGATCGTGGCGGTAGTGAGGGGGAGCCCAACGGCCCTACGGAGCCAGAGAAGAGCCACTCTAACAGTAGCACGCTGTCTGACCGGCGGTCCAGTGACTCTAGCCTGTGCAGCATCGATGAGGAGCACCGCAGCGTCTATGACATGGTGCACGGCATCCTGCTCTCCACACGGGACAATATCAACTTCGTCAACGAGGTCTTCCACCAGGTACAGCCCGCAGAGAGATGATGGCGAAGAGTTTCCAAGTGTAAACAATGCTTTTCTTCTGCAAGGGTAGTTTTAGTTGTGAAGCTGATTTCCCCTTGTACTCCACTAGCTTTTAAACATGATGCTGAATAGGAGACCATGTGCTATGTTATTAGTTGAAGTGTACTGCTGTCTAGTGGAAAGACACTATCACTACATCAAAGCTATCATCTTAGAGTTGGAGCAAATTAAAGAAACAATTGTAACGTTTGTCTTTAGCAACCACATCTGCTTTATGCCATTTAACAAACACCTTATTACTCTCATGATCCTGAAAATAAATGTATTCATTATCCAATACATCTGGCCATTATTTTCTCTTGTATAATACTGTGTAATAACTGTCTGTATCATCCTGCTCCAGGCCTTCCTGTTGCCCTCCTGTGAGGCGTCAGCGACCCGGAAGGTGATCAAGGTGTACAGGAAGTGGATCCTGATGGAGAAGCCAGGCTTCATGACAGAGCCAGAAAAGAGCAGACAGGCTGAGGTGGAGGAGAACCCTGAGCAGCTGCTCATCACTGAGACTGACAACACACCCACACAGGTAATGTCAATGATAAACACACACAAACACACACACACACACAGCACAACAAGTCAGTGGACACACACACACTAAAATTAACTCAGAAATTGTCATTGAGAAGCACACTCACTTTCATACACATGTGCTGACTGGACGGTCCTGTCCTCCGGCAGATGTTGGAGAGTCATGGTCACAAGCGTTCGTCCAGTTGGGGCAGAACATACTCCTTCAGCAGTGCCATCAGCCGTGGCTGTCTCACTGAGGAACAGAACAGAGACATCAAGGCTGGCATCCAGCCCACCCTGCAGGTATGTACGTGTATGTACGTGTGTGTACGTGTGCATGTGTGTGTTTGAGAGAGTGTGAGTGTGTCTTCTGTATTTTATAACCTCTTTGTTTTTACCTCTTACTGTGGCCAGCAATGTGTTTGTATCTCGTCAACCCTGACCATAGTTTATGTCATTGCTCTTTCCCCAGGTGTTCCTGACCAACTCTGCCAACGTGTTTCTGCTAGAGCCGTGCCAGGACGTGCCCAAACTACTGGACAACCAGGTGGAGGTGTGCAAGGGGGTGCTGAGCATCTACCGCCACATGATCATGGAGCAAGCCATGAACACACAGACATGGTACAGCAGTCAGCACCTCATACACGTACTGATATAAACTAAACAGTGCAACAGCTACATACTGTGTATTGTGTACACCCACTGGTTTAATGCAATCATTCTAAACCAAGCTGTTGCTTGTACCTGAACGACCGTATTACCAGACAGACCTGGACAGTCCCACTGTGTTGTCTACTGATCTACTGATACACAATGATGGACCATGATGGACTAATGCCCGCTGGGGTGTGTGTGTCTGGTGTGTGTGTCTGTGTGTGTCTGTGTGTGTGTAGGCAGCAGATGCTACAGGTGCTGCTGAGGATCACTGAGGCGGTGATGAAGAGGCCTCAGGAGAACCAAAGAAAAGAGCCCTTCGCTGAGAGCCTGGCTGCCATCCTCTTCAGGGTCAGTCTGTCTGGGGATCGTCCTATGGCTCCTATATCCTCTCTTACTGTTAAGAGAGTTGTTCTGATACCTCTGTTAGAGGAAGTCCTACTAAGCTACTGGAAATGGTTGTTGCCCATGATGCCTTATTCATTTAGTTATTGCTTGCTTTTCTAAAGTCTACCAACCTTGCCAGCAGGCATGCCAGCTAAGACAGTTAGACAAGCTAGCTACTCTAACTTGATTGATAGCCTATAATGAAATGGCTTCTTGGGAGCTAGTTATGAGATTGGGAACAATATGGGCTAGCTAAAGCCAACTTCATAAAATTGGTAAGGGGCTACTAGTATTACTGGGGAAAAACTCAAATATGTTATTTTTTAAACAGTACAAATCTGCCTCCTATGGGTAAGATTAATGTTACAGCTATAATGGCTTGTTAGTTGTTAGTGTTTGGATTCCAAGCCAATGAGAACCAGCTGTCTGGCCATGATGATTAATGTGATCTGTTTTGTGTGGCCATGTATATCCTCCCCCAGACGATCATCGTGGCGTGGGTGCGGGCCAACCTGTGTGTGTTCATCTCCCGGGAGCTGTGGGACGAGCTGCTGTCTGTGCTGTCGTCTCTGACAGGCTGGGAGGAGCTGCTGACAGAGTGGGCTAGCATCATGGATTCTCTGACCACTGTCCTAGCCCGCTCCGTCTACGGCCTGGACATGAGCAACCTGCCCCTGGACAAACTCAGCGAACAGAAGGAGAAGAAACAGAGGGGACGGGGTAAGGAGGCGGGGGGCGAGAGAGATGGATGGAGGGAGAGAGGGAGGGAGGGAGGGAGTGAAGGAGGGATTTATGCAGGGATAGCGGGGGATAATGCAGTATAAGCCTCAGTTCAGATAATAAAGCAGCAATGGTAGAACTCAAGATTCAGTTTCTCTTTTTTATTTTGTATTTATATTATTTGTGTGTCGGTCTCTCTCTCTGTCTGTCACTCAGGAGTGGTCCAGGACTCCCAGAAGGCAGCAGCAGTGGCCAGGTCCTTCTCTCTGAGCTTGAGGACCCAGGGAGACCAGCAGGGGGTCCAGGAGCCCATGAGGTTCCGCAGCGCTACCACGTCAGGGGCCCCCGGCGTGGAGAAGGCCCGCAACAATGTCCGACAGAAAGCCACAGGTGAACACACACATTATACTATAATGAAGTTAAATTTTGCCAGTGCCAAATACAGATCTGTTGAATCCCTCTGACACTCCAGTGTTTGATAGAGTTGCCACCCACACCAGCTGTAGACCAGACTCTCTATAGACTCCACAATGAGTCTATATTAAAGCAGGTCATGTCATGTGTGTGTTAGCCCAGGTGCTGGTGAAAGGCTCAACACTAAGCACAAAGGGACAGCAGATAGTCTCCATTCTTCCTGTCAGATCATTGGCCAATGTCAACATGTTTCTGTGTCATTTCTGTGGCACACACACACATCTGTTCAGTCCAGATACAGTGAACAACATCCACTTATCTGATGGAGATTTCTCAGTCTAATTATCAGTTTAGCTTTCAGGCTATCCAGAGCAGAGTGGAGATGCGTTGTGCTTCCTCTTAACTATCTACTCCGTAATGTAGGAGGATAAAAGAGTGAAGCTCCTCGCTTGTTTCCCCATGCTCTCGCTCTGTCTCTCACTCACTCACTCACTCACTCACTCACTCTCTTGCTCTCTCTCTGTGTCTGTCTCTCTCTGTGTCAGTCTCTCTGTCTCTCTCTCTCTGTGTCGGTCTCTCTCTCTCTGTGTCGGTCTCTCTGTCTCTCTCTCTCTGTCTCTCTCCGTAATGACTGATACCATCTCTGCTCGCTGAAGAGCTTGTTGAGCCTGGAGCAGATGTAGTTGAGCCTGAAGGACTCTTAGAAGCTTCCCGTCAGTATGTGTGTGTGTTTGCGCGTGCGTGTGTGTGTGTGTGTGTGAGAAAGAGAGAGAATACACACGTGCGTATATCTGCATGCAGACAGAGACTGACATGAAACACCACCGCCTCAAATTCTTCCTTTTCTCTCGTCTAATTGGATTTCTCCCAAATTGATCTTCAAACATCCCGATATCCCTCCTCCTCCACCCTCTTCTCCTTGAGAGAGAGCCCACACATCAATCCCCTGGCCGTTTTTGATAGTTTCATTAAGAGCGTAATTAATGCTCGTTAATATGCATAAACGGGTAACAGTAGCGGTCTGTAGCAGAAACTATGCTATCTTCAAATGAAAGAGTAATTAAAGTGTGGTCTAAGCAGAGAATGGAATCATCCTTATCTTGCAATGCTCCTCTCTCCTTTAAATTAGGCCTGAAGTGCTGTCCACACACAATACTCCAACGCCTTATCTTTGAAAACTGTGAAAACTTGTGTATACTCATTTATGCAAATACGTGCTTGCCGATGTTTTTCTGATGAGCATTTCCTGCGAAAGGGTATTGAAAATACTGGGAACTAATTAATATATTGCCCTATTGACTGACTATTACTCATTCAAAACCAGTACCTATTCTTATTATAGAAATAATGTACAATACTGTCATATGTGCTATACTGTACATTCATTGTATCCCTATCTACTTTAAATGCTCTAGTGTCCCAGCCCTATCTAGCTGCATTTGCTTTTCTTTTTGTTAGAGTGTATTCAAGGAGATAACATTAGAAAGTTGTATGTGGAGGGAAGTAAGTTGCCTTTACTGGGATGCGCTCAAAGCCATTTGTATTTGTCCTCTTCTGTCATGTGCATAGAGAACTAATTAAACTGGTCTACAAACAAAAGGAACTAATTGCATTTAAATTGCGTCTCTCAAATGTAGATAGGGACACATTTTTAAAGATTTTTAATAAAAAATGTGTATTTTTATGCAATAACTAACCTCTTAAAGCGGTGTGTCTTTGTTTAGGTGACGAGCCCTCAAGTGTCAAATTAACATGAGAACCAGCCTCAGATTTACCCTTTAACATATTCTATTTAGGTTCTATTTACACTGAAGTCTGTTATTAGTTCTTAATTTCCTGTCTCAGTAACTTCACTATGCCTGTTCTTTCACTCTGTTGTTTCACTCTTCTTCACAGGCCTGAAGTTGTGATGCACACGTAAAACTTTCTTACATTTTCGAGCAAATTGACATTAATGACAATTCAAGTTACACCCACAGATCTCAAATTAGGATTCAGCCCTTAGTGGATTTTCTCTTCTTTAGTAGTATTTTGCGTCGCTTCGTTTTTTTCGTACAATTATTATTATATAAAAAAATAGCAGTTGTGTCCTGCTGATATTCTGCGTTGAATGCTTTTATTGACTTCTCTCCCTCTCTCCTCGCTCTCTCTCTCTCTCTCTCTCTCTCTCTCTCTCTCTCTCTCTCTCTCTCTGTCTCTCTCTCTCTGCGCTCTCTCTCTCTCTCTCCCTCTCTCTACTCTCTCTCTCTGTCTCTCTCTCTCCTCTCTGTCCGCTC